>NC_083572.1:54390466-54581879 GCF_027579695.1 Neoarius graeffei
TGAGAGTGCTGGTGAGCCACTGCCTTCTAGTGCGTATGTTTGAAATGAGTCATAGGGAGGCACTGATGGGTCTGCATCTGCCTGCTCCACCTTCTTCCGGATATAGCCTTTAAACAGGGAGAAATCGGCTACCTCTTTGTCAGAGTTCATATGGTTTTGGATGCGCTTGGGAAGTGACTCAGAGCTCTTGACTTCGGGGAAGTCATAGAGGTTGCGCAGTGCGCTCATGTCATAAGCCTGTGTGTCCTGCTCACCTCCGCCCTCATCATTATACTTGATGACGTTGTCACGCATGTCTTCCTCTTCCTCACACATGCGCTGACCCTTCCTGTGCCGCTTCAAGGTCACGATCAGCAGTACAATGACTATTGAAAGAAAGTGAGAGATGGGACAAATGGGGAAAAGATGACATGAGAGTATTACTCAGCAGATCAAAACAGTGAATACAAGAGCTGAATTTAAACTCACAGCATGACAAAGACTTTCATGTACACTGGCGAATGTCTTTTACACATTTGATTTTGGCAAAATGATGGTCTATCAAGCATATAACATTATTTTATTAAAAGTAATTGAAATGGTAAATAAAAATGGATTCAACAATGGATTTACTTTCAATATAAATAAACCAGATTCTTAGTTTAAAGGTGTTTCATGACATTTTAAGATGCTTTATTAATTGCTTTAAACATAAAACAATTCTAATTTTTTAACAATTATTCAAAGGCTATAGTTTCTCCTGCTGTGGGTGCATTATCCTAAAACAAGGTTGAAAGGTTCTTAAAAATAAAAAAAATTATGGCCACTACTTAAAATCAATCAAAACTGGCTATAACTAAAAGAAACATATCATCCACTCCTTTGAGATACCTATCAGATAGATGTTTGCCAAAAGTGACACTTTTTTGAGAATTTTAGAAAATTAACTTAGATCAAGTGTGAAATCAATTGAGGCTTAAAAGTGGCATCTGCGCAGGAGTCTGCCTATTAATTAAAGATAAATGTTTAGTACAAGTGCCTTATGATGTTGTTTATCCCCTTCACATTTCAAATTAGTTTCTATATCTCAGTTCATGATTAAATAAAGAAAATCTTCAAAAAGAAAAACAATAGATCATTAACATCAACCTATTTGGTAAACAAACAAACCAAACACAAAAGCAAATGTCAATTCTGTGCAATTGTTCCTGTGCAATTTGCTCCATAATGTTCAAATCCAGTCAGGAACAAGCACAGGGGAGAGCACAGTGAGGAGATTAACACATGGATCCTGACATGAGTGAGCAGGAGTGAGAAGTGAGGGTCAGGATTCTGGAGTCATTTTGAATAAAACACTCTATATAACTAGCTAGTATGCTCTGTGCTCTTATCACCCATGGACTGACCCTTTCATAAATCATCTTCTCTGATTGAAAAGTCTCCCTGTTTTTTTGTGAAATGGTTGTATGGAACTTTTAATTTTTTAAAGGTTATCTCAACCTTTATTGTTGAGTTGAACAAAAGTTTGTACGCAAATGGATATCTGTTTATAGATTGTTCCACTTCTCTAAAATATCTAAGTAATAAATTTTGGGGATAAAACGTGCTTACTTCTACAGTTTCTATATGAAACAAGACAGCTAGTCGCCAGGCAGAAAATTTAATGTTCTCCTTGATGACAATGAATCTATATGGAATTTGCATCACTGACTACATAGTTTCCAATATATCATCTACCACATTTTTGCAACTTTAGACAAACCATATATTGTATGTATTTGTGTGGTGACCTGGAAAAATACTCTGGCAAACAGCCAAAACTCATGCAGTGCATATTATGCTTCAGTCAAGTTGTCTGTTAGGCACCATAACAAAATGGACATAAGCGTGAGAGATTAATTTTGTTATTCAACTGTCAAAATACCAACTGTAAAATGATTCAAGATGCACACATGCTATCACTTACACTGTAGAGATAGCAGCGGACAAAGTTGTACCGTTCAAATGCTAATAAAAAATGGGAACTTTAGCTAACAGAACAAAACTGAATTAATCAGCATTTTTTTCTTCAATACCATTGTAAGAGAGTACAGAGATCAGTCATGTTAAGTGACAATGATTAGGCTCCGGGTCATCAAATGTCATAACTTACGTTAGACGTCATGTGATGAGACTACAGAGACAGATGAGGATGATGCTTATGATGAAAGTGATTAATTTTCATAATTTTCCATCCGTTTCCATTATAATCTTTGATAAAACTTTTTCCATAAATACAACCCTAATTCCAAAAAAGTTGGGACAAAGTACAAATTGTAAATAAAAATGGAATGCAATAATTTACAAATCTCAAAAACTGATATTGTATTCACAATAGAACATAGACAACATATCAAATGTTGAAAGTGAGACACTTTGAAATTTCATGCCAAATATTGGCTCATTTGAAATTTCATGACAGCAACACATCTCAAAAAAGTTGGGACAGGGGCACTAAGAGGCTGGAAAAGTTAAAGGTACAAAAAAGGAACAGCTGGAGAACCAACTTGCAACTCATTAGGTCAATTGGCAATAGGTTATTAACATGCCTGGGTATAAAAAGAGCATCTTGGAGTGGCAGCGGCTCTCAGAAGTAAAGATGGGAAGAGGATCACCAATCCCCTTAATTCTGTGCTGACAAATAGTGGAGCAATATCAGAAAGGAGTTTGACAGTGTAAAATTGCAAAGAGTTTGGACATATCATCATCTACAGTGCATATCATCAAAAGATTCAGAGAATCTGGAAGAATCTCTGTACGTAAGGGTCAAGGCTGGAAAACCATACTGGGTGCCTGTAATCTTCGGGCCCTTAGACGGCACTGCATCACATACAGGCATGCTTCTGTATTGGACATCACAAAATGGGCTCAGGAATATTTCCAGAGAACATTATCTGTGAACACAATTCACCATGCCATCCGCCGTTGCCAGCTAAAACTCTGTAGTTCAAAGAAGAAGCCGTATCTAAACATGATCCAGAAGCGCAGATGCCTTCTCTGGGCCAAGGCTCATTTAAAATGGACTGTGGCAAAGTGGAAAACTGTTCTGTGGTCAGACGAATCAAAATTTGAAGTTCTTTATGGAAATCAGGGACGCCGTGTCATTCGGACTACAGAGGAGAAGGACGACCCAAGTTGTTATCAGTGCTCAGTTCAGAAGCCTGCATCTCTGATGGTATGGGGTTGCATTAGTGCGTGTGGCATGGGCAGCTTACACATCTGGAAAGACACCATCAATGCTGAAAGGTATATCCAGGTTCTAGAGCAACATATGCTCCCATCCAGATGACGTCTCTTTCAGGGAAGACCTTGCATTTTCCAACATGACAATGCCAAACCACATACTGCATCAATTACAGCATCATGGCTGCGTAGAAGAAGGGTCCGGGTACTGAACTGGCCAGCCTGCAGTCCAGATCTTTCACCCATAGAAAACATTTGGTGCATCATAAAACGGAAGATACGACAAAAAAGACCTAAGACAGTTGAGCAACTAGAATCCTACATTAGACAAGAATGGGTTAACATTCCTATCCCTAAACTTGAGCAACTTGTCTCCTCAGTCCCCAGACGTTTACAGACTGTTGTAAAGAGAAAAGGGGATGTCTCACAGTGGTAAACATGGCCTTGTCCCAACTTTTTTGAGATGTGTTGTTGTCATGAAATTTAAAATCACCTAATTTTTCTCTTATGATACATTTTCTCAGTTTAGACATTTGATATGTCATCTATGTTCTATTCTGAATAAAATATGGAATTTTGAAACTTCCACATCATTGCATTCCATTTTTATTTACAATTTGTACTTTGTCCCAACTTTTTTGGAATCGGGGTTGTAAATTAGCTTTCAAGAGGTAGCTGTTGTGTTTGTTTGATATTGCCTATCAGTTCTTAATAAATAGAAAAATGTAATATTTTACAAATTGCTGTGATACAACAAGAATAAAACACTTCATGACATGCTCTTATTGGAATGCATTCTCTTTGGGGTAGTAACAGCGAACGCACTTAGTGTGAGGGCACATCACACCACCCCACTGTTTGTTTGCTATTTTCCAATAGCCGCATACCCTGTCAAGTATTATTCTTTCCCTGACTTTAGTTGTCATGAATACATGTGCAAAACAGAAACACATTTCATATGTGGGGTATTACTGTGGCTGAAAATCTGTTTGTCCAAGAGTCTGTAGATGGACAATGGCTTCACATTCGAAATGAAATTATTACTGAATGATCAAAATCACTTAGTGAACCCCAGCCGGCTATATCCAGATGGGTCACAGTACACAGTCACTCAGGAGCACAAGCAAACGCAGAGCAGGCATTTTGCTTGAGGGTTGTTAAGGCATACCAGAAGGTGGGTCCTATTTATACTCATCTTCATTGATATTTCTGTTTTATTCTAATTGAACTACTGTAATTATTTACCAGACTTGTTCACAACACCATATGATGTAAACCTTTTTTTTTTTGGTCCAATGTAATATGGAGTTACAAGGAATGTTATTGTAGTTTAAAACATATGACACACAAATTTAGGAATTTTTGAACTTTATTTCTCCATGTATAATAATGTTAAAAGTCTAAGCCTACCATCATCTTAAAAGACAATGTGGTGTTTTGCCATGTGGTGGCACTTGACTTACTACAGCCGTCATTAGCATGTAGATGAAAAGCATTTAAAACAAGGGCAGAATGCATGTGAAAATGTATTTACATAAGACATGCCCAGATTATATTACCTCTGGGCGATATTATTCTTAAACATTGTATTAGTTTCCACTGTTATGCTGATGACACACAGTTGTATGTCTCTGCAAAACCTGATGAGAGACACCAGCTTAATAGAATTGAGGAATGTGTTAAGGACATTAGACACTGGATGCTTATTAATTTCCTTCTGCTTAACTCTGACAAGACTAAAGTACTTGTGCTAGGACCACATACAGCTAGAAGTAAGTTTTCTGATTACACAGTGGCTCTGGATGGCCTTTCTGTTTCTTCACGTGCAGCAGTAAAAGACCTCGGAGTGATTATTGACCCCAGTCTTTCATTCGAAACTCACATTGATAACATCACCCGGATAGCTTTCTTTCATCTCAGAAATATTGCAAAGATAAGAAATTTAATGTTATTGCATGATGCAGAAAAACTAGTCCATGCTTTCGTTACCTCCAGGTTGGATTATTGTAATGCCTTACTGTCTGGATGTTCCAATAAGTGCATAAACAAGCTCCAGTTAGTTCAAAATGCAGCAGCAAGAGTCCTTACTAGAACTAGAAAATATGACCACATCACGCCTGTCTTATCCACACTGCATTGGCTCCCAATCAAATTTCACATTGATTATAAAATACTACTATTGACCTTTAAAGCACTAAATGGTCTCGCACCACAGTACCTGAGTGAACTTCTGCTCCTCTATGACCCGCCACGCCTACTTAGATCAAAAGGTGCAGGCTATCTGCTGGTACCTCGTATAGTGAAGGCTACATCAGGGGGCAGAGCCTTTTCTTACAAAGCCCCACAGTTATGGAACAGCCTTCCAAGTAATGTTCGGGAATCAGACACAGTCTCAGCATTTAAGTCTAGGCTGAAAACATATCTGTTTAGTCAAGCCTTTTGTTAATAGTGTTTATGAGGTAAAGGAGTAGATCTGGAGGGTCCTCAGACATAGAGTGTTTTGGTAAACTGGGATGTATGGATGCTGTCAGTCCCCACTCGCTTGCTCACTCGAGTTTGTTGATGGTGTAGTGGCTGGCTGCTTTATGTCCTGGGGCTCCCTCATGGCTGTGTTACCTTCTGGCTCTCTCCTTTTAGTTATGCTGTCATAATTAGTTGCCGGAGTCCCTGCTTGTACTCGGTGCAATATGTATACTGCTCCTACTTATTCAGGTGACATTGGGCATACCTAACAACCTGTGTTTTCTTTCCCTCCCCCCCCACCCCAAATCTGTCCCTCTGAGTTACATGGAGTCAACAGGAAATCTTTTGGTGGAGAGGGTGGAGACCTCGACTGGCTATCGTAGCCTGCAGGGAATCGGCCGTCAGACATTCTGTTGCATGTCCCAGACCCAGTGAAATGTAACTGAATTGTCTTGGGCAGCCCTAAGGGTCCCATCTGCATCTCATCATTGCTGAGGAGTGTGCTCCCATCACCCAATCAAGCATCCAGCCAGAGCAGGTCATGATATTTTTTACCATATTAACATGCCATTGTTGTGTGTTATGCCTGATGTAAAGACTCTCGTCTCTGCGAGCCTACCACACAGATTTAATACTTGTCATTTTTAGGGCATACCTAACAACCTGTGTTTTCTTTCTCTCTCTCTTCCCCCCCCCCCCAATCTGTCCCTCTGAGTTACATGTTGATCCTGGGATTGAGATGCTGGCCTCTTCTGCCCCTCGGACCTGCTTGATCCATCCTGGTGCCCTGTGTCTGGTCGGAGTTTTATCGCACCGCTCCTGTGAAGGACGGCCCCATGAGGACAGTTGAGGGTTATACCTGTTAAAACTGTTAATATTATAGTCAGGCTGTCTGTTGTTGCCCAAATATGGATGGGTTCCCTTTTGAGTCTGGTTCCTCTCGAGGTTTCTTCCTCATGTCGTCTGAGGGAGTTTTTCCTTGCCACCGTCGCCACAGGCTTGCTCATTGGGGATAAATTAGGGATAAAATTAGCTCATGTTTTAAGTCATTCAAATTCTGTAAAGCTGCTTTGCGACAATGTTTATTGTTAAAAGCTCTATACAAATAAACTTGATTTGATTTGATTTTGGATTTGTTCTGTATGAAGCACGTAACTGCTTTTGTGGCACGTACATCATAGACTTAAGTCAAGGGTTGAATGTGTGTAGACTGAAAACAGCATAGCTCCATGCTTTTTTTACTTATGTGCATGGGAGAATTGTGCCCTAAATGAATATTTGCAGTGTTTAGCTTTTTCTTTTCTTGTCATATTCCTTTCTGAAAAGGTCTCTCTTTTTCAAGGGAGAGCAACTGCAACTTCCTCTGAGGAATTTATTACTGCACTGTGTTAATTTTAATGAGAGACTTGTCCTTTTTGTGGTATTACAAAGGATTTCCACCAGGAAGTGCTGTCATAGGAGTAGCTTAAAAGGAAAAGAGATGACCATATAAGGTGAAACAAAACTCCCTTGAATTAGTGAAACTGAGATATAATGTAGAAAAACTGGAACATTACTTTTCATTAGAGACCAACTCCTTTCTTCCTCCCAGGTTTAACTCCCTTGCAACAAGCAACATATTTATCTGTAAAACTGTCATGCTCTGATAGCAAAAATCTTCAGACAAAACTATGTAATAATACAACATATTGTATGTGGGTTTATCCTACTCTCAAGCCTTGAGAATAATCAGAACATTCCTAAATAACATTTCAAAAAACTCTCTCTCACTACACTGTAATAATTACAAAAACTTTTCAAAACATTGACCTAAGATGGAATGTAAATATATTTGGAATAAATGTGAAAGTCAGAATGGAAAAGAAAAACAACCGAGATGGATCATTTAATCCACTAATGAGAATGAAAGAAAACAAAAGCCATATTCATCTAAATAAATCAATGAGCCCTTCATCCAGTATGAATTATCTTAATTAGTGATTAGAAAACTCTCTTTTTCTCTTGATATGAACGTGATTAATTAAACTGAAACTCTCTGAGACACATATTACATGAACAATTGGAACCCCAGAGAATGTAAAAAAAAATCTTTCTAATTAATTCACTAGGCTAAATTTTTTATACAGGTGAATTGGTGATAAGGAATATCTCATAGAGCGACTGACGTTAGTGTGACTGATAAGATGAAAGAATGTGTCAGAACACTACATAGTGACATATTATGCTCTCAAAGGTCATATTCTTTAAGGAATAAGGTTAATGTTTTATTAATAGTCTCTTGTCTGGAGGCACAAGTCAGATCAAAGGTCATTTATAAGCCATGAGTACAAATGTGATAAGACTGTGATTGTCCTGTGGATGATGTAACTGTCTTATATGAGAGAACTGTCTATGGCTTTCATCTAGTCACGTGGTAGAGATTCTCTGTTATAAAAGCTCTTTGAAGAAGTATAGCCATTAGGTAAGAAGATAGAAGTGGAGTGCTAAAATATAATTAAACTTTCCTGAAAGAACAGAAAACCATGCATTTCGATGAATATAATGTAGGTTTTAAATTTTTTGCTGTCCGTTTTTCATGTGCTCATCAATTTTATTTTAATTAAACCTTACTTTTTTGATTAAAGCTTCATTTTCTGAATACTTCTTAAGATACAAATTTTATATAACCTAACCTTCAAAGACAATTCCACTTTGAGCAAATCTAACTATACCAGACCTATTAAGTATTTCTAGAGTTGAATAATGTCTGTTCCTATTAGGGTGAGCTGGGAATTGAACCTGGGTCGCTGGCGTAGTAACCCAGCAAACACCCTCTAGGCTAAGCAGAGGGATGACTCAAGTGCAGAGGAGTGAGAACAAAGCTAAGGTTAAATAAACTTTATTTGCCAAAGCTCAGAAGTCCAAAAAAAATCCACAGCTTGGGAAGAAACAAAAATCCACAAAGGGAAAAAATATCAGCCAGACAGGTAAATCCAAACACACAGAAGATAAAAGAAAAAACCCAAAAGTTCCAAGAGTTCAAAAAAATCCAAAACCAAGGAAGAGAAGGCAAAAATCCAAACGCACAGAAGATACAAAAGGCAAAGTATCAAGTAACAAAAAAATAGTCAAAATGTCCCAAAGAGAAACTACCAAAAACAGAGACAAAGGGCTAGGGCTCGTAGAACACAAGAGACTAACCATAAAACAACACAAAGACTCAGTGACTAGCAGGACAAAATGGGGTAGTATAAATACCCAAAGTAATTGAACACATGACCAGGACAAAATTGGCAATTAAGACAAGGTGGGGCAAAAGGCACATGAAAAACAAAGAAGCACATGGCTGACAAAACAAAAACACAAACCCCCTAGCTGTCAAAACAAACATGACATGGTAAAGACATAATAGCGGCCTCTAGGAGCCAAGATAATCCCAAGGCCTAACAGGACCCCCCCCCCCCCCCCCCCCCCCCCCCCCCAAGGAGCATCTCCTGATGTTCCCAGGGCAATCAGGATGGGCCAAATGGAAGTGCTGACAAAGTTCTTTGTCCAAAATGTCCCTAGCGGGGACCCAACAGTGCTCCTCAGGCCCATAGCCCTCCCAGTCAACTAGGTACTGGAGGCCGCCATGGACCCGGCGGGAGTCTAGTAGGCGGCGCACGGTGAACACAGTCTGTCCACGGAGGATGCAGGGAGGCGGGGGACTCCTAGGGGCAGGGGTATAAGGGGACGACAGTACGGGCCGCAACAGGGACACATGGAATGTGGGGTTGATTCTCATCGACTGGGGCAACTGGAGCCAGTAGGCCACAGGGTTCACTCTGCGCACTACCTTGAAGGGACCAACATAATGAGGGGAAAGTTTGCGGTTCTCCACCCGTAGAGGAAGGTCTTTGGCGGACAACCAAACCCGCTGTCCAGGGCGAAAACTGTGGGCAGGCCGTCTATGGCGGTTGGCCTGAGTCTGGTTGGCCCTGGAAGTATGGATTAGAGTCCTCTGGACCTTGTTCCAGGTCTTACGACACCGTCTCAGGAAATGGTTGAACGAGGGCACCCCAGCGTCCTCCTCCTGTTCCGGAAACAAAGGCGGTTGGAACCCGAATTGGCATTGGAATGGAGACAACCTGGTGACTGATGACTGAAGGGTATTATGGGCGTACTCTGCCCATGGCAACCAGGTGCTCCACGACATTGGGTTGTCCATTGCCAGGCCTCGCAGGGTGGTTTCCAGGTCCTGGTTGAGCCTCTCAGTCTGGCCATTAGACTGGGGATGGAACCCAGAGGAGAGGCTGGCAGTGGCCCCGATCAGCTTGCAGAATGCCCGCCACACTCGGGAGGAGAACTGGGGCCCTCGGTTGGAGACGATGTCCTGTGGGAGTCCGAAAACTTGGAAGACATGGGTGAACATTAGTTTGGCAGTCTCAAGGACAGAAGGGAGCTTGCATAGAGGTATGAAACGACAGGCCTTTGAGAACCTGTTGACTATAACTAGAATGACAGCATTACCTTGTAAATCTGGAAGGCCCATGATGAAGTCGACCGCCACATAAGACCAGGGACACCGAGGAATGGGCAGAGGATGCAGGAGGCCCTGGAGATGCTGCCGTGGGTTCTTGCTTCTAGTGCACACTTCACAGGACAGGATGAATGACCTCACTTCTTTCTCCATGCTTGGCCACCAGAAGCGTCTCTTCAAGAAATCCAGGGTCCTCCGAGCTCCCGGGTGAGCAGTGAGATGGGACGAATGACCCCACTGGAGAACCTTGGCCCAGGCTTGACGTGGAACGTACAAGAGACCAGGTGGCCCCGTCCCAGGACCGGGGTCCTGGCGTTGAGCTCGTTGGACAGCCTCCTCAATACCCCAGCAGACAGGGGCCACAATTCAGGACACAGGGATAATAGGCCCAACTTCACTTTCCCTGTTAGTGGAAGAGAACTGTCTGGAAAGAGCGTCAGGTTTGGTGTTCTTCGAGCCGGGGTGGTACGACAGGGTGAAATCGAACCGACTGAAGAACAAGACCCACCTAGCCTGTCGAGGATTAAGTCCCTTGGCCTGTTGGAGGTACTCCAGGTTCTTGTGGTCCGTCCAAACCAGGAATGGATGTTGGGCTCCCTCCAGCCAGTGCCTCCACTCCTCAAGGGCCAGTTTGACCACAAGCAGTTCTCGATCACCCACATCATAACGGGACTCCGCAGGACTCAGACAGTGGGAGAAGTATGCACAGGGGTGCAACCTTCCATCCGAGCATTGAGAGAGGACAGCGCCGATGCCACTGTCCGAAGCGTCCACCTCGACAACGAAGGGTTGCGATGTGTCAGGGAGGACCAGAATGGGTGCAGTACAGAACCGGTGCTTGAGGTCCTTGAAAGCCCTCTCTGCCTGAGGAGACCAGACAAAAGACCCACCTGTCCTTTTGGTGAGGTCAGATATGGGCACTGCTACCGAACTGAAGTTTCTGACAAACTTGCGGTAGAAGTTTGCAAATCCTAAAAACTGCTGGACCTCTTTCATGGACTTGGGAGTGGGCCAGTCCTGGACAGCCAGGGTCTTGGCTGGATCCATCTGCAGTTGTCCCATCCATACAATAAAGCCCAGAAAGGAGACCTCTGGGACTAGCCTAGTAAACTAGACCCACCCGCCTAGTGGCCAAAAATATTTTTGCCTAGCGAATGGGTCTAGCCTCGCACCATATAAACAAAAACACCCCAGGCATCAAATCGTGCCCGCCAATCACAACGCAAGGTTTTTGTTTGGATTCTTTGGGCGGGCTTTTGCAGGAGTGACGACAAAGCTGTGCGACGCTGGAGAAAGCACAGCAGGAAAGATGGCTATGGCTAGTGAACAGCGCGCGTTTGACTCCGCTTTGGAATCAGTTTTAGAAGAATTAGACTTGGAGTTTTCGTTGAAACATGAGCAGGAAGAGGCTCTCCGCTCATTCCTTTTCAAGAAGGACGTTTTTGCTGTTTTGCCGACCGGCTATGGCAAAAGTCTGATCTACCAGCTGGCCCCGCTGGTAGCCAAAAGGATGGGCTAGTTTGTGCAGTATGAAGAATTAATAAACAGCTTTGAAACATTACTTTTTGATTGTTTCTTATTTTCCCGTTATTTTAAATTTAAGGGAAATGATTTCACCAAACACCACTAAATAAAAACTCTCAAAAACAGTTTAAGCAAACCCTTGAAAAACACTTGAAAAAAATAAGAGTGTATGTTAAGTATGTGGTACAGACTCCAAACTTGTGGGCATTATCTCCAAACTTCTTAATGTCTAGAACCTGTTTATTAATTAATACGCATTTTGAAAAATTATTTATTTCAAGGTCTCCCCCACTGCGCGCTCTGACTACGTCACAGTCACTGTTGCGCTGATTGGTCAGAGCGTTGGCCTATATGCACAGAGACAGTTTGAAAGACAGCGGTTTGTTCCACCCCCACCCTTCAGAAATGTCTACAGATCGAGGCCAGACTAAATATTCACATTTAGTCTGGCTTGCCAGGCTACTCTGGGACATGAAATTCACATTTCTGGGCTTTCACAAACAGGTTGTTCTTTAGCAGCCTCTGAAGAACCTGATGGACATGGTGGCGGTGCTCATGCAAGGTCTTGGAGAATATTAAAATGTCGTCGAAGTAAACAAAAGCATATTTGTTGATCATCTCCCTCAGGACATCATTGATAAGGGCCTGAAAGACTGCTGGTACATTGGTGAGTCCAAAGGGCATCACCTGGTACTCATAATGTCCCGATGGGGCATTAAAGGCAGTCTTCTATTCGTCTCCCTGTCGGATACGGATGAGGTGGTATGCGTTTCGTAAATCCAACTTAGTGAAGACAGTAGCACCTTGGAGCAGGTCGAATGCGGTGGACATTAGCGGAAGGGGATAGCGGTTGCGCACTGTGATCTTATTCAGGCCCCTGTAGTCAATACACGGTCGCAGTCCCCCATCCTTCTTGCCGACAAAGAAGAAGCCTGCACCAGCAGGTGAGATGGAGGGGCAGATGAATCCCGAGGCCAGGGCGTCCTTGATGTATTCATCCATGGCCTTGCATTCTGGCTGAGAAAGGGAAAACAGCCTGCCCCGAGGAGGGGTAGCACCGGGGAGCAAGTCTATGGCACAGTCATAGACACGGTGAGGAGGAAGAGTGGCGGCCCTACTCTTGCTAAAAACTTCCCTCAAATCCCAGTACTCTGTGGGAACTTGAGATAACTTGGTGAGGTCAGGGGGCTCGGCAGGAGACACAGGAGAACTAGAGAGCAGACAAGAGGCATGGCATGTAGGGCCCCATTCCACAACCTGGCTTGTTGCCCAGTCTATGCAAGGGTTGTGGCAGGTGAGCCAAGGAAAGCCTAGAATTACTGGGAACTCTGGTGAATGAATCAGGTGCAGGGATATTTCTTCTCTGTGACCTTGAGACTGGAGAAAAACTGGAGAAGTTACTTGGGTGACTCTACCATCACCTAAAGCTTGGCCATCCAGAGCAGACACAGACAATGGAGCTTCAAGGGGTACAGTAGGGACATTGATTCTTCGGACAAAGTGAACATCCATAAAATTTCCAGCAGCCCCGGAGTCTAACAATGCTTGGCAAGAGTGGACGGACTCACCCCAGGAGATGGAGACAGGGATGTAGACTCCTTGGCCAGGAAGTTCGGGAGAGAGGGTAGTCCCCATCACAACCCTCCCTCAGCTGGACGGGACAGTCCTTTTCCCCCAAGAGCTTGGGACATGACGCTTGGAAATGGCCAGGCTTGCCACAGTAGATGCAGCACTTGTCCCTCCTCCTGCGCTCCCTCTCAGATGCAGAGAGATGAGTATGGCCAACTTGCATGGGCTCCGGACAAACACTGGATGAGGTGGATGGACTCCAGGTTGAAGCAGTGAGGTAAGGGAAGCTCCGGTCTTGGCTACGCTCTCTAATCCTGTTATCAAGGTGAATGGCATGTCAGATCAGAGTTTCAAGGTCACTTGGGCAGCCTATCGAGGCCAGACCATCTTTGATAGAGTCAGACAGACCATGGTGGAAGGCTGAAGCCAGGGCAGTCTCATTCCATCCACTGACTGCTGCGAGCATCCGGAATGAGATGGCGTAGTCTGCGACACTTCCTCCCTGCCGGATGGACATGAGCTTCCTGGCTGCATCCTTGCTGATGTCCGACTGATTGAAAACACAAAGCATCTCCTCTGTAAACATCTTGAAATCGGAACACTTGGGTCCCTGTCTCTGCCAGATGGCTGTTGCCCAATTTCGTGCCTTATCCGCTAACAATGTTATTACATATGCAATCTTGCTGCGGTCAGTAGTGTAAGTGGTAGGCTGGAGCTCGAAGGTGAGTTGACACTGGGTAAGGAACTCCCGGCACTCACCGTGCTTGTCGTCATACCCCTGTGGTGCAGGAAGGCAGGGTTCATGAGGTGAAGGAGGGAGCATGGCAGGAGGCACTGGAGCTGGAGCAGATGGTGGAGCAGGAGATGGGGGCAGAGGAGTCAGCCGTGCAAGGGCCTTCCCAATTTCCATCGTGGCGAGCAAGGGTCTCTTGTTGGCTTACGAGTGCTTGTCCCTGAGTGTCCATGGTAGCCCCAAAGCTTGTAAAAGCAGCCATTATCCTCTGAAAGACAGCTGAAGAAGCCTCTGCTGAGTCAGTCATGACTGAGTCTTTCTGTTAGGGTGAGCTGGGAATTGAATCTGGGTCACTGGCGCTCGAAGGTGAGTTGAAGGTGTTTGAAAGTAACCCAGCAAACACCCTCTAGGCTGAGCAGAGGGATGACTCAAGTGCAGAGGAGTGAGAACAAAGCTAAGGTTAAATAAACTTTATTTGACAAAGCTCAGAAGTCCAGAAACAAAAATCCACAAAGGGAAAAAATATCGGCCAGACAGGTAAATCCAAACACACAGAAGATAAAAGAAAAAAACCCAAAAGTTCCAAGAGTTCAAAAAATCCAAAACCAAGGAAGAAAAGGCAAAAATCCAAACGCACAAAAGATACAAAAGGCAAAGTATCAAGTAACAAAAAATAGTCAAAATGTCCCAAAGAGAAACTACCAAAGACAAAGGGCTAGGGCACGTAGAACACAAGAGACTAACCATAAAACAACACAAAGACTCCATGACTAGCAGGACAAAATGGGGTAGTATAAATACCCAAAATAATTGAACACATGACCAGAACAAAATTGGCAATTAAGACAAGGTGGGGCAAAAGGCACATGAAAAACAAAGAAGCACACGGCTGACAAAACAAAAACACAAACCCCCTAGCTGTCAAAACAAACATGACATGGTAAAGACATAATAGCGGCTTCTAGAGGCCAAGATAGTCCCAAGGCCTAACAGTTCCTAATGTCCAAGTCATTTCTGTATTCTGTTATGTAACAGCTAAAATTCTTAGAGCATTGTTCATCATAGAGCATTTTTTTTTTTACTTGTTGTACTTCTAGACAGGAGAGCACAAAACCCTGGAACAACCCATAGAAATCCCATGTATCATGATTGGCCCACTATGTAAAGGAAAAAGGGTATCACCATGTCACTACATATCTTGTATAAACCAGATGAACAGAAAGGAAGGTGATAAACAAGATACAATAATCAAGGGAGCGGGGGGGGGGGGGGGGGGGACACTCATGCATTCCCACAGAAGTTTCTATTGTGGTTTTTTGTCCTTTGTCTTACCTGGCTTGACACACATCCCATCCAACAATAGATGCTGCATAAAGTATCTTTAGATCTTTAGATATACAGCTGCTGACAGGGCAGCATATATCAGCTATGTGTTGTTTTATAGATGGGGCTGCTGGTGGGAGTGTTTTACAATGTTAGAGTGCTGGGGGATGCTGCTAGCTATGTTGTCCATATTACAAGTGATATGGGCAGATCATATAATACTCAGATTAACAGCCAGGGCCAGCTGAGTAAAAACTCCTACAATCTGGCCACCCCAACTAAATGTGCATGAAAGCAACACCAGCCTGTTTCTGTAGTAGATACAGCAGTAATGGCCAAAATCCAGAATAAAGTTTTACAAATTAGTGCAGAACAGGAATATAATACAAATGAATCTTACTTGATAGATATGCCTTCTACTGTGAAATAGAAGCTAAAAGCTTTCTTTGTACCATGTTTTATGAGAGGAAAAGCTCAATAATAGCCACAGTAACATGTGCAAATGACTTGCATGGGGGGCATTTAATTGGTTTTAGATGCTTATAAATTACTCAATATGTTGCAGAGAAAGAAATTGCTACCAATCGCCTGGAGAGAGCTAGGGCTTGCCTAAAACTGCTGATTTTCTCCATCATAATTCTTTGATCCAACTCCCCCACTTGCTAATTCAATGCCTGCCCTTAATCCCAGGGGATGTGACTCTTGGACCGTGCTGTTCTTTTGTGGTACTTTCCAATTGCATCATAATCAGATGCCCTTAATAGACAGGGGCTGGGTAAATAGACTTGGGTTACATTGGCTGCCTCAGCCCACCAGTATGCATACTAAATCAGTCAAAATTCACACTGAGGATCTCAGGAACTGAAGGAAAATGCCTAATGAAGATACACTATATTGCCAAAAGTATTTGCTCACCCATCCAAATTATCGGAATCAGGTGTTCCAATCACTTCCATGGCCACAGGTGTATAAAATCAAGCACTTAGGCATGCAGACTGTTTTTACAGTTTGGAGCTGGCCCCTTCCTCTTCCAACATGACTGTGCACCAGTGCACAAAGCAAGGTCCACTAAAGACATGGATGACAGAGTCTGGTGTGGATGAACTTGACTGGCCTGCACAGAGTCCTGACCTCAACCCAATAGAACACCTTTGGGATGAATTAGAGCGGAGACTGAGAGCCAGGCCTTCTCATCCAACATCAGTGTGTGACCTCACAAATGCGCTTCTGGAAGAATGGTCAAAAATTCCCATAAACACACTTCTAAACCTTGTGGACAGCCTTCCCAGAAGAGTTGAAGCTGTTCTAGCTGCAAAGGGTGGACTGACGTCATATTGAACCCTATGGATTAGGAATGGGATGTCACTTAAGCTCATATGAGAGTCAAGGCAGGTGAGCGAATACTTTTGGCAATATAGTGTATCTGCACCTGGATTTTGCATATATATTCAACTATCCAGGATTTTTTATTTATTTGTTTGTTTGTTTTTGTAAAATTAAGCATGTGCCTTAAGCTAGGAAATAGAAATTGGAGATGCTGGAGTCTTTTATAAAGGTAATACAACAGAGGGTAACACTCTTACAGTGCCAGAAGATAGTTTAAAGGAACGGTGTAATCAACAAAAACTGCATCTGTAAAGTAATTACATCAGTGCTACAGAAGGTGTATGTATGCTTAGAAGATTTGTTTCTTCTCTCAGTAGACACAACAATTTTGCAGCACATCATAAAGGCCTATGAAAGCCATTAAAGCTTATGTTCTAGATCAATCAAAAGATCAATTTACTTGGCTCAAAGATCTCCAAGTAAGTATGATTACACAATTACAACCTATATCCAGTCAAGTCAAAACCAGCCCTTGCCCTTCCACTTTAGCTGCTGATTATCATATAAATTCTGTGGCACTTCCTTACATGTAGATGTTTCAATAGTCCTAAATAGAACTTGGAACGTCATCTAGTCACTTTGCCAGGGCATAATGTGAGGGCTAATTTGAATGGAAGCAGCCTACAATGAGTAAAGGAGAAGCATCAGCACTTCTGTCACCAGCTCTAGAAAGAGCAAGTTTTTTAGCTATTCACAACTCTATATATTCCCAGCTTAGAGGCACATGAGTTATGTTAACATCTTTGCATTTTTTTATGCACTACCAAAAAAAAAAAAGTCTTAGCAAGTAGAGATATAGCAGATGAAGGAAAGGTTCAAATATTTCTCATTATAAAATTGTTACATAACAAATATAAGACATTTTTTTCTAGAAATAAATGTTTGAAATAAGCAAATTTATCTGCCAGTAGAATTAGACAATGTCAAGCTTGAAATGAGTACACATATCTAGAAATAGTTTAAATAATCTTATATTTGTTTAAAACAAATCTAATAAAGAGAATTATTAGTTGAATTTGCCTGTATTCAAGATTTATTTGTCATGTTTTTGCATCTTATTCTCTCTCTCTCTAATCACATGAAAATACAGTGGTATGCAAAAGTTTGGGCACCCCTGGTCAAAATTGCTGCTACTGTGAACAGATAAGCAAGTTGAAGATGAAACGAACTCCAAAAGGCATAAAGTTAAAGATGATTCATTCCCTTTATATTTTAAGCAAAAACAATTTTTTATTTTCACCTTTTGCATTTTCAAAATGACAAAAAAGGAAAAGGGCCCGAAGCAAAAGTTTGGGCATCCTGCATGGTTAGTACCTAGTAACACCCCCTTTGGCAAGTATCACAGCTTGTAAACACTTTTCGTAGCCAGCTAATAAACTTTCAGTTCTTACCTGGGGGATTTTCACACATTTGTCCTTGCAAAAGGCTTCCAGTTCTACAAGTTTTTCGGGCTGTCTTGCATGCACTGCTCTTTTGAGATCTATCCACAGATTTTCAATGATGTTTAGGTCAGGGGACTGTGAGGGCCATGGCAAAACCTTCAACTTGTGCCTCTTGAGGTATTCCATTGTAGATTTTGAGGTGTGTTTTGGATCATCGTCTTACTGTAGGACCCATCCACTTTTTAACTTCAACTTTTTTACAGATGGTGTGATGTTTGCTTCCAGAATTTGCTGGTATTTATTTGAATCCATGCTTCCCTTGACCAATGAAATGTGCCCTGTGCCACTGGCTGCAACACAACCCCAAAGCATGATCGATCCACACCCAGAGTTGGAGAGGTCTTCTTTTCCTGGAATTTGGCACCCTTTTTTCTCCAAACATAGCTGTGCACATTGTGGCCAAAAAGTTCTATTTTGATTTCATCAGTCCACAGGACTTGTTTCCAAAATGCATCAGGCTTATTTAAATGTTCATTTGCAAACTTCAGATGCTGAATTTTGTGGCTAGGATGCAGGAAAGGTTTTCTTCTGATGACTCTCTCATGAAGGTCATATTTGTTCAGGTGTTGCTGCATAGTAGAACAGTGCACCACCACTCCAGGGTCTGCTAAATCTTTCTGAAGGTCTTTTGCAGTCAAACAGGGGTTTTTATTTGCCTTTCTAGCAATCCAATGAGCAGTTCTTTCAGAAAGTTTTCATCTTCCAGACCTCAACTTGATCTCCACTGTTTCTGTTAACTGCCATTTCTTAATAACATTACAATCTGAGGAAACAGCTACCTGAAAACACTTTGCTATGTTCTTGTAGCCTTCTCCTGCTTTGAGAGCATCAATTATTTTATTATTCAGAATGCAAGGGAGTTGCTTAGAGGATGGCTGTTGATTTTAGGGACAAGTTTGAGGAGTCAGAGAATTTATACAGCTTTGAAATCTGCATCATCTGACCTTTCCTAACGAAGAATTTGAACAAGCCACAGCTCACTAAGCTAATTAAGGTCTGGAACCTTGGTAAAAGTTACCCGAGAACTCAAATGTATTGGGGTGCCCAAACTTTCGCATGGTGTTTCTTTTCTTTTTTCACTCTCCAATTGTACAAAACAAAAATAATACACAAATCTTGCAGAAAACACTGAAAAGAAATGTGTTGTCTTTACCTTTATGCTTTTTGGTGATCAGTTCATCTTCTGCTCACTTAACTATTCACAGTAACAGACATTTTCAGTAAGGGTGCCCAAACTTTTGCATGCCACTGTATGCTTGGCATCCACTGAAATGCCTGGTGCTTCTTGGCATGCAGATGTTCCAAAAAGCACTCCTGACAGGACGGCTATTTCCCCAAGGATGATGGGCACACTATGACTCCCATCATGGCACATAGAGTGTAATTGGGGTAGATGTGTGCAGATGCCACAGCACACCCAAATGGATCCATCACTTTGCCCTCTGAGTCCACTCAAGAAAGGTCTGTTTGTTTAGTGGCTAATTAGGCATGAACTTGTTTTCATTCCTACTCATTGGGACTACTGATGGGACTTGAGTGATAGGTCTGGATTTGGTCACTGGGATGGGTTACGGGTAAAAAAAAAAAAGTTGCTGCTAGATTAGCACTGATGTCTCTCTCTCTATTTGGCAGTGATGTGGCTGCTCTGATGGCTTTTTCGAGCCATCAATGTTTCTAGGGAAGAATTACAGGTGTGGTTTCCCATTGCCTTCTACTGGATTATTATAGTGATTTTCTCCTCTCAACCATTCACACACATTCACATCTATGGAATTTAGTTAGCCTAACCGCATGTCTTTGGACTCTGGGAGAACCCAGAGCACCCAGAGGAAACCCACACAAACACGGGGAGAACATGCAAATTCCTAGTACTGATGTATGACAGCCTAAATGAACTTGCACAATTCTTGCAATAGTGTGCATTTACATGGTTCTTTTCTGATTGTTCTTGCTTTTCTTCTTCTCCTGAAATTGTTGCTGCATTGGCAATGCTCTGAATGCTTATAAGTTATAGTGGGACAGTGTGGAGAAACTACAGAGAAAATTAATCTGCAGGGAATGTTCATATGTAAGTATAATTTAATTGTAAATTCACTTTAGGACATTTTGTATGAGTGTACAGTGTGAACAAAACCTCAGATATTACTTTCAGAATACAACATATATCATCTTCTAAGTATCAAATTCCACCACCATTTAAGTAATCTTAAACTTTTAAAACGGCCAGCTGTGCTCTATGTTTGGGGCACAAACATCTTTTCTTGGGTGGAAAAAATAGGTCTGCAGAATGACTAGTAGAATAACTAAGGGAAATTAGTGACAACTATATACACTGTTGATTAAGCAAGAAAAAGTCTTAGATGGCACAATCTGCTCTCATTGAACACCAAGTATACTTTAATGTGATTAGGAATAATAGAGCCAAGAGAGAAAAAAGAGGGAAAGAGAATCAGAATAAGCTAATTAAGCTTGCAGAAATGTAAATGTGAAATGCTTTTCTAAGCTGGGAGTGTATCAATCCATAATAGCCTGAAAAGCTTGCATTTGAAAAAGCTTGGGCTGACAGAGGTGCTGATGCTTCTCTTTTCCTGACTGTGGGCTGCATCCTTTCAAACTGTCCTTCACATCAGTCCCTGACAAAGTGGTTAAATGTCATTTACTGGACTCTATTTTGCACATATTCTCCATCTCTACAAAAGCTTTCTTCTTTTCACATGAAACAGGACATCCAAAAACAGAGTCGAGCAGAGTGAAAAATAATAATGAAATATTGGTTGGTTTTCATGCTACTTTTGTCCTAATTCTTTTTTTCTTGAGGCCTGAGCTTTTGTAAACCCATACACAAATCAAAGTTTAAATTCACGATGATGGGCCATTAGAGGCATGGTAACAGCAGAGAAATCAATGAAGTGGGAAGCACACACTGCAGTTTTAGTGTCCGTGTCTATGTGTGCTTCCTCTTGCTTTTTATAGGCAGAAACATTTATCATTAGAGATACCAGTGGGAGGATCTCTTGAAACCCACATACAAAATGCATCACTGAAATTGCTTAGAGTAAGATCCTTACACTGGACTCTTTATTTACACCATACTAATACTGGGCAGGACTTCCCACTTCGCTTTCAGAACAGACTCTGTTCTTTATATCATATATTTCATAAGGTTAGGAAACATTCCTTTGAGATTATGGTCCATATGGTGGTCCAGTGGTTAGCACTGTTGCCTCACAGCAAGAAGGCTCTGGGTTCAAACCTGTCAATCAACCGGGACCTTTCTGTGTGTGGATTTTGCATGTTCTCCCTGTGCCTGGGTAGGTTTCCTCTGGGGGCTCCGGTTTCCTCACACAATCCAAAGACATGCAGATTCAGTCAACTGGCTACTCTAATGCCGCTTTTCCACTACAAACGCGGCTGAGTCGGGCTGAGCCGTGCCGTGCTGAGTCGAGCTGAGTGGGGCTGTTGGAGTTGCATTTTGACTACAACCGCGCTGAACCGTGCTGGCTGGAAGTGGGTGGACACATTGGGTGGAGTTAGCGAAAGTGGGTGGACGTCACGTGATGTCGTTAAGCGGCGCAAACAGTGACATCAGTGACCTTTTAAGCGGTAGTCTCACGACCCGGATAGTAAACAATAAACATGGAGGACATGGAGTCGTTAGTGTTGCTGGTCTTGGTGCTGTGGCTTATTGTCACCGACAACGCCAACAGATACTGGCAAGAGCGTATAGATGAGGCGAGGTGCATAAGGCTTCATAATTCTCGTAATTCGTAATTCCTCTTCTTCCGGGTTTACGGTGTTTACAGATCCCAGCGTGCTCGCGGGGCATGTGTGGGCATGTGAGGACACTCCTCCTCACCAATCAGTGCACAGGGGAGTGTCTGCTCACGCCCCTAGCCTCACTCAGCTCGGTTTGGCTCGCTTCAGCCCCACTCCAAAACCGTGCGAGTTTTGGGGGCTGAGCAGGGCTGAAGCGAGCTGAGTCATGCTGTTCTTAGATAGTCGAAACGCGAGCCGTGTCGGGCTGAAGTGAGCTGAAGCGAGCTGAAGTGAGCTGAAAAAGGGTAGTGGAAAAGGGCCATAAATTGCCCATAGGTGTGAATGTGAGTGTGAATGGCTGTTTGTCTCTCTGAGTTAGCCCCATGATAGATTGGCGGCCTGTCCAGGGTATAGACCCCTTTCACTGATGTCACCTGAAACCGGAAGTAAACAGACCCTGCACCATTTTGGAAGACCAACGGGAAATAACGGCAGCGGTATGTGAACGCACAAGAATAAAGTGGAGTGGCAAACGACTTAAACAAACAAATCTGAGCTGTTTTATTTCTGATTTATTGGCCCAACAGTAGACTTGAAAGAAATCTGTGTGAGACTTGGCAAAACACTGTGGATATAATGGATAAGTCTGTGCATGATCTGCGGACACTTTGAGGTAAGCAAACGCAAGAAATTCAGATTTAAAACATGTTAAATTGGCCTCAAGTTGATAACTGTATGAGGAGCAAGCCTCCCAGACTTCTACAATTTAATAATAATAATAATAATTTAGGATTGTTTGGGGCTTGCTCTCCCTCCTATTATATAAATAAAACATAGTTGTTGTGTAGGCATATATCATAAATACATATGTATAATTTGGATAAATTAACCTAAATTATGGATACCTTAATAGTAACAAAGTATTAATTTTTCAACTGAAAAGATATATTATTAAAAGATAAATATCAACAAGATTACCTTGGCCATAACTATGTGTAGGCTATTCTTAATAACAGCTGTAATATCACGAACCAAGCCACTAACAACATAATTGTAAGCCTGTAGCCCTTTGTAGGCTTTCAAGTCATCAGCAGTGTAGGCACTGGGTGTAAACAACAAATAGTTTACAATGTCTGGGTAGCAAACAGATGGCAGAATTGGTGTCCGGTCCTCCTTATGTATCTGACACGGAGAAATAATATAAATCGTACTGCCTACCAGATTACAGTCGTCTGTTTTATTGTATCAGTACTAGTATCACTTACTATACTCATCAGTCATAGATTAGTCCAGTACAACATGACCAGCTTGCTTTTTTTCCATTTGACTGTCGCAAGTTTTTTCAGGCTGGTACAGTCAAAAATGGAAAAAAGTTTTGGCCTACTAAACTAGTCATTGATTCTACTAGTGTATTAATTGGAGTCGACATGAAAACGTTCGGTAAAAACTTTAAACCAGTACAATCTCTTCTTCAAAGTTTCACCAAATGGTTTTATTTATGCAATTTAAAGCTCATAATACTGTATAACTTTGGTCGAGTAAAAACGGAGCAAAAACATGGCCGAATCCTGAATGACTCCTATTTGTTTAAATAGGGGACTACATAGGCGGCAGAATGTAGTTTCTTTTTCCCTGCCATGGAAGCGCACTTGTATACCGAGGAGGAAAGCAATTTGCATTACAGCCGTGAGGCGGCTCGGCTCAGTTTTCCCTTTCGGGCGCTCTCGTTTTCTGTTAGAATTTGGTAAAGAAAAAAAAAATAAATATTATTTACCAGCTTACCGGGTCCATTAACATAAATCTGACAGCTGACAAGGTCGGGATATAAACGAACTTTTGCGTTAAACTGTATGCTTGGATTCACATAATTTTTTCTGAGTCTTATCATATGGGTCAAACCCATCAGCTAGTTTCTCCACATACCGTGCCCTTTCTTCAACTGGTAATGTACTCACATAACCCGAATTATCATCCATCGTGTCACTTTACTCTCGCTCGTACTTTGTTTTATATTGTGAGTGCATGTACTTGGTCTTCCAATATGGTGCCTAACAAAATCTCGCGGCGTGGTGACGTCATGTGAAAGGGGTCTATAGCCTGCCTCTAACCTGAAGACAGCTGGGATTGGCTCCAGCTCACCTGTGACCCTCAGTAGGATAAGCGCAGTGCTTAATTTGTGAAGTGGGAGGTCCCGGAACGCAGGAGGTGGGTGGGTCTGGCGACTCAAAAAAAAAAAAAAGGCGGGGGGTGGTTTACTATTACTTTATGCACATACGCCTATTGCATGACATGTATTGCAACAGCACCAGTTATCAAATCCTGGACAACAATGGACAACGCTCAGAATGTTCTCCAAACAGGCACTCAAGTTCACTCTCACTCTCCACACATACGTTAAGGCAGGGGTCGGGAACCTTTTTGGCTGAGAGAGCCATGAAAGCCACATATTTTCAAATACATTTTCGTGAGAGCCATATATAAAAAGTGACGCTGAATACAACTAAAATGCATTTTTACATATGACCAACAATTTGAGTGTAATATATTCTTTTTCATAATGAAGAGGCTCTTGACATGCCATCTTCCTCCTGTGCCCCGCTGAATATTTTGACGCAAATGTAGCTTGGCGTGTTTCGAAGTACCGCTTTATTTCATTGCTTCATCGATGCAATCTTGTCATTGTATAGGCCTATTGGACACAAAGCAGAACCCTCTCACCCCACAAAGGCAAATTCCTCTGTCCATTCCTGTTGAAATGTACGGTAGCCTACCAGTCACCTTTTTTCCCTTTTCGCCATGTTCTTTGTCAAAAGGCTTTGCTTTGCAGACAGCTGACTTTTTCATTAAATGGAGGTGTACTTCTTGATCTCAATGTGAGCTGATTAATCTGCGAGCCAGATGCAGTCACCAAAAGAGCCACATCTGCCTCCTGAGCCATTGCAGACCCCTGCGTTAAGGCAACAACTGGATCAACAATTAACAAATCAAACACAGGTTACAATATATTGATGGCCATAATAAAACACAGCAGAGTAGACTTAATCTTGCTTGTGTATCTGACTGAGATTATAAAGAAAGTAAATAAATAAAACGGTCCTGGCACTTGCACCCACAACGCAGCCCCATAGACCGTAGAACGCATTTGAACAATAGACGACCTACCACGTGTCGACCGACCCGGCAGTGGCCCCGCTTGGCAAAAAATTAAAAATAAAATAATATCAGACATGGCGGCACGGTGGTGTAGTGGTTAGCGCTGTCGCCTCACAGCAAGAAGGTCCTGGGTTCGAGCCCCGGGGCCGGCGAGGGCCTTTCTGTGTGGAGTTTGCATGTTCTCCCCGTGTCCGCGTGGGTTTCCTCCGGGTGCTCCGGTTTCCCCCACAGTCCAAAGACATGCAGGTTAGGTTAACTGGTGACTCTAAATTGACCGTAGGTGTGAATATGAGTGTGAATGGTTGTCTGTGTCTATGTGTCAGCCCTGTGATGACCTGGCGACTTGTCCAGGGTGTACCCCGCCTTTCGCCCATAGTCAGCTGGGATAGGCTCCAGCTTGCCTGCGACCCTGTAGAAGGATAAAGCGGCTAGAGATAATGAGATGAGATGAATATCAGACATTATGATCTTAGAAAACGCTTTAGTGACGAACAGTTACAGACAGTAATATGTCGTGATATTATGTTATAAAATATTTTTTATTAGGCTATATATTAAATTTATCTTCTAAAATAACAGACTGTACTCATATCACAACTGGTTTATTTCACCATTGGAGATCAGATCGCACAAGACATGAGTTAAATGACTCATTTTAAGGATTTAAGTAGGGTATTTAAAAGCATAGCCTAGGATTTCAAGCATATTTCAAGTTTAAAAGCAGTGCCAGCAAACATAAGTGCAATCAATTCAAGTAATAGTTAAGAAATAAAGGGTTTAAAAAACAAGTTGGAGAATTCATTTTAAGGATTCAAGTTTTACTATATTCCAAGGATTCAAGTAGCAGCCATAAGTGCAATCGATTCAAGTAATGGGTAAAAATTTTAGTAAGCTTTCTTGTATTTTTTTTTGCCATTTTTTCCACAGCGCAAGCTAATGGCTACAAAAAACCCGGTGTTCTATTGAGCGGAAGTATACACCCCATGCCCCCCCCCCCCCCCCCCCCCCCCCCCCCGCATAGATTTTGTGGATGTCATAGGAGAGAAATCAACAACAGATATCAAAATCGAACACTAAACAAATTTTTATTTACTTATTTATTTAATTTATTGTTTGATTTTTTTTCCCTTTGTGATGGGGAATGATCTGATCCATTTAAATAGCTGCCGGAACACCGAATGAAATGAAAATAGCTGCCGGATCCGACGACGGAGGTTCCGGATCTTGTTCCGTCATGTTCCGGCTCAAATTAAGCCCTGGATAAGCGGTATAGACAACAGATATGTTGACAATATTACATTGCATGTACTATATGGCCAAAAGTATATGGACACCTGTCCATCACACTGATATGTGAGCCTTCTCTAAACTGCTGCCACAATGTTGAAAATAAATGACTGTTGTATGCTGTAGCATTATGATTCCCCTTTACTGGAACTATGGGCCAAAAATCTGTTTCAGTATGACAATGCCCTTGTGCACAAAGTGAAGCCACAAGGACATGGTTTACCAAGATCGGAATGGAAGAACTTAAGTGGCCTGCAAAGTCTTCTGACCTCAACCCCGCTGAACACCTTTGGATGAACTAACTGCCAGGTCTCCTCACCATACATCAGTGTCTGGCCTCACTAATGCTCTTGTGGCTGAATGAGAAAATCCCCACAGCTACACTCCAAAATCTAGTGGAAAGCCTTTCCAAAAGACTGAAGGCTGTTATAACAGCAAAGGTGGACCAATTCCATATTATTATATTCCATGGTTTTCAAATGGTATGTTCAAAAAGCACATATGGGTTTGATCAATGGGTGTCCATATACTTTTGGCCATACAGTATAATTGCTGAAGATTGGTCAACTACACGTTCACTCTGCATTTATATTAGTTCACAATTTGCTTGTGTCGGTTGTAGTTTGTGAGTGTGTAGCAGCTGCTACTATTGTTGCTTGTGGCCATGCATTCTCCAGAAATGGTAGCAACCAAAATGAATAGCCTACAGCCCACTACATGATTTATACATTTCACTTTTGTTTAAACTACATATAAGCTTAATTTACATTTTTGAGTTACATGCTAGGCTTCATACTAACCTCCATCCATTATCTGTAACTGCTTATCCTGTGCAGGGTCACGGGCAAGCTGGAGCTTATCCCAGCTGATGATGGGTGAGAGGCGGGGTACACCCTGGACAAGTCACCAGGTCATCACAGGGCTGACATAGAGATAAACAACCATTCACACTCACATCTACCCCTTTTCCACCAAATCAGTTCCAGGGCTGGTTTGGGGCCAGTGCTGGTGCTGGTTCACAACTCATTCAACTTGCGAGCCAGGTGAGAACCAGTTTGCTTTTCCATCGCTCGCGGTGCTAAGAGAAGACACGTCATTACCTCGCTGTATACGTCACTTACGTTGTTGTATACGTCATTACGTCACTGTATACGTCAGTTACGTCGCTACATTTGCATAAACCTTGGTGCGAATATCGAAGCAAAAACAACGCGGAAGAAGCAGCAGCAGCAACAACAACAATAATAATAATGGATGACTTCGCGTTTGTACAGCTGCTGCTTCTCGTCGCTTAAAAACAGTGATCTTTTGCGGTCTTGTTATTGTTGTCGGTCTTAACAACTCCGCCCCCCCGCTGACATAAGCGGTTCTTTCCTCTGGCCCAGCAGAGAGTTGGTGCTAGCCTGGAACCGGTTTTCCTGGCCCCAGAGCCAGTTCTTTGTCAGTGGAAACAGAAAACCCGGTTCCAAACTAAGCACTGACCCCGAACCAGCCCTGGAACTGCTTTGGTGGAAAAGGGGCAATCTACAGTCAATTTAGAGCCAACAATTAGCCTAACCTGCATGTCTTTGGACTGCGGGGGAAACCGGAGCACCCGGAGGAAACCAACACAGACACAGGGAGAACATGCAAACTCCACACAGAAAGGCCCCTGTCGGCCACTGGGCTCGAACCCAGAACCTTCTTGTTCTGTGAGGAGACAGTGCTAACCACTAAACCACCATGCCACCCTTCATACCAACCTGCGAATATCGAAGCAAAAACAACGCGGAAGAAGCAGCAGCAGCAACAACAACAATAATAATAATGGATGACTTCGCGTTTGTACAGCTGCTGCTTCTCGTCGCTTAAAAACAGTGATCTTTCGCAGTCTTGTTATTGTTGTCGGTCTTAACAACTCCGCCCCCCCGCTGACATAAGCGGTTCTTTCCTCTGGCCCAGCAGAGAGTTGGTGCTAGCCTGGAACCGGTTTTCCTGGCCCCAGAGCCAGTTCTTTGTCAGTGGAAACAGAAAACCCGGTTCCAAACTAAGCACTGGCCCCGAACCAGCCCTGGAACTGCTTTGGTGGAAAAGGGGCAATCTACAGTCAATTTAGAGCCAACAATTAGCCTAACCTGCATGTCTTTGGACTGCGGGGGAAACCGGAGCACCCGGAGGAAACCCACACAGACACAGGGAGAACATGCAAACTCCACACAGAAAGGCCCCTGTCGGCCACTGGGCTCGAACCCAGAACCTTCTTGTTCTGTGAGGAGACAGTGCTAACCACTACACCACCATGCCACCCTTCTTACCAACCTTCTGAGCAGATTCGCAAAGCAAGCTAACTGTACAATCATCACAAACAACTTCTGCTGCTTCCTTCCCAATTTTATTTTTGTTTTTTAATGTGTTCATACACATAATAAGAAGTGATATACAACAAAGCTTAGATTTCAATGCCCCACTTGAAATATGCCAAAAATAACCTGCCATATCTTAAGGACAGTGTGTGTGTCAACTACAAAAATGCAGTATTTAATATTCTAAACCTAAATCAGGGTGGCATGGCGGTGTAGTGGTTAGCACTATCACCTCACAGCAAGAAGGTCCTGGGTTCGTGCCCAGCGGCTGGCGAGGGCCTTTCTGTGTGGAGTTTGCATACTCTCCCCGTGTCTGCGTGGGTTTCCTCCGGGTGCTCCGGTTTCCCCCACAGTCCAAAGACATGCAGGTTAGGTTAAGTGGTGGCTCTAAATTGACCGTAGGTGTGAATGGTTGTTTGTCTCTGTGTCAGCCCTGTGATAACCTGGCAACTTGTCCAGGGTGTACCCTGCCTCTTGCCCATAGTCAGCTGGGATAGGCTCCAGCTTGCCTGCGACCCTGTAGAACAGGATAAGTGGCTAGAGATAATGGATGGATGGAACCCTAAATCAGCTTTTGAGATTCTGCTATCTGGACACTGTAAAAGAAATAGGCAGTGAAGGTTCACACCTGGGACCCAACTTTACGAAAATGGGTTTTCAATTATTGTACGGTAGCACATGGTTTTCATGGTATATTTTCAGCTTAGAAACATCAAAAATGGTTTTGTTGTTCAAAAAACCTAAAAGGAAATAATTAGAAGATGTCAACAAACCGAATGCATAAGAGTCCACACATGTTTGCTTTTGCATGAAATGAGTGAGAATATAGTTTTACCAATGATGATGAGCATACAGACGAGTAGGGCGATGAGAGCTCCTGGACTCAGGGCTGTGCCCATGCTGAAAGCTGTGGCGTTGCAGGACTGGATGACTCCATGGGCATCACAGCCACATACATGGATGGTAAGTGTGCCAGTGGTGCTAAGAGCTGGAGGCCCACTGTCCACAACCAGGATGGGCAACAGGTACAAGTTCTGTTCCTGTCGGTTGAAACCAGATCGCTGGGTCCGAATGCCTGCTGTGTTGTCTGCAAAAGAAGGGAGTGATAAGAAATATTCGCGTTTGCAAAGTGAATGCCAGCTTTCTGGTATTCAACCAGGGAAGCTATTTCTGATGTTTGTTTGTTTTTATTGTTGTTGTTTTCAACTAATGATGCCAATTGATTCCAATTTTTAGAGTGATACATTGTAAGAGATAAAATTATTATTTTTTTTTTGTAGAGAAAATGATGAATCTGATGAATGATGAATCTAAGCTGAACTGTGTGCCTCCTTTCTACTCATTTAAGGTTAGTATTATGACTAAACTTCCATTCATAAAGCTTAAGAATTGCAATGTTTTACACGTACCTAAAATGGACCTATCAAATCAGTCATACTGTAGCTAGTTTTCAGACGAAACAATAGTTTTAACTCTTGGCCAAAGGTTGGGCTATACATTCACACACTTACCTGCTAAAACTCCCAAACACTCTTGTATTTCTTTAAATTTTATTTAGTCTACTCTTAAACATAGTATATCACATAAAAATTCAGCAAAAGTTATTTTTATGCCATAGTTGAGTCAGAAATCATGTATGTTGAAATTAGATCTGGACTTGAGCTAGTCAAACAGCACTTCTTATCCTGTTCACATGAATACATATGTAACCATGTACCTTGCACCATTACTTGTGCAAAAATGATGAATCTAAGCAGAACTGTGTGTCTAGTAGTGAAGATAAATAACAGAGAAAGTGCTGGATACAAGTTCCACCAAACAAACTCTGAGACATTTACAGTATATATATATATATATATATATATATATATATATATATATATATATATATATATATATATATATATGACAGTGACAAATTGCAAATCTCAGTGAAAAACTATGGGCCTGTCTCCACCAACAGACCTGAATACACAGACCTGAGACATCCATCATGGATAACATATATCATGTCATCTGTGTGGCTCATGATTTGGTTCTTGATAAATCCTCTCCTATTACTAGATGTATTTGGAGTGGAGGTTTTGCTGAGTTAAGGCTTTGTGATATTGTACTTTGACTGCTCTAGTAACCTTTTCAAAAAGATTTTTGTTCTCATAATAGTCGTACCTAATAATGATCATCATCATCATCATCATCATCAATTTCTCAAACTCTTAAGAAAAACAAAATCATATTGATAACGAAAGTGTACAAAAGTGACTTTGGTGTATGGGCGCTGTGTGAGACGGCTGCCTCTCCAGTAGCTCTGTAGTTTTTAGCTCTTTAAACCTCTTTTTTTACTTTTCTGCTCTTCTTTTGAAGACATAGTGTGTCTTACTATATAACATGGATATATTTAACTTTAACATGCAACCAGGAGCCAGTTTTCTCACTTATTCGAGAGAGGAGCTGCTGGCCCTGAAAACAATGGGACGAGCCAGGATACAACACCCCATCCCGGCCGAGCTGAGGAGGAAACCCAGGGGCTGCAAAGCTGGAGCTAAGCTAAAGGCTAGGCTAGTGGACAACAGGCAGCGCTACAAACCATCCATTCCCTCCGTTATCATGGGGAATGTGAACTCGCTGCCGAATAAGGTCGACGAGCTTTCCGCTCTGAACAACCAGAGGATTTACCGGGAGAGCAGCTTATTTATCTTTATGGAGACATGGCTAACACACCTTGTACCAGATGCTATCGTGGACCTGCAGGGATTCACTGCTGTGAGAGCTGACAGAGACACTAACACATGCGGGAAAAGCAAAGGTGGGGGACTCATCATTTATGTTAACAACCACTGGTGTAACCCGGGACATACCTCCGTAAAGACAGCTTTATATTGCCCGGACTTGGAGCTGCTAGCCGTTAGCCTGCAGCCATATTATCTGCCGAGGGAGTTCAGTCACGTGATCACCATCTGTGTTTACATCCCTCCGAGGACAGACGCAGCCTCTGCATGTGAGAGGATTCACTCTGTCACAGCAAGGCTGCAAACACAGCACCCTGAGGCATTTTTTATACTTTCTGGGGACTTTAATCATGCTACTTTGGACTCTACTTTGGCTGCTTTTTACCAGGCTGTGGATTGTCCAACAAGGAACAACAGGACAATTGACTTGCTGTATGCTAATGTGAGGGATGCATACAGAGTCACACCCCTCCCCCCACTAGGGAAGTCTGACCACAACCTGGTTCGTCTACAGCTGAAGTACACCCACCTGGTTCAAAGGCAGCCTGCAACAACTAGCTCCATCAGGAGGTGGTCCCCTGAAATGGAAGACGCCCTCAGGGACTGTTATGACATCACGGACTGGGATGTGCTGCTTAGCCCACACTGTGAGGACATAGAGGGGCTGACACACTGTCTGACAGATTACCTTAACTTCTGTGCAGACATGGTCTCCCCAGCTAAGACTGTACAGTGTTACCCTAATAACAAGCCATGGGTAACACAGGAAGTCAAAGCTGTCCTCAATAGGAAGAAGGCCGCCTTCAGGAGCAGGGATAGGGAGGCAATGAAAGCAGCACAGCAGGAGGTAAAATGCTGCGTGAGGGAAGCTAAGGACAGCTACAGGAGAAAGGTGGAGCAGAAGCTGAAGGAGAAGAGCATGAGGGAGGTCTGGGAAGGTGTGAAAACCATCACAGGCCACAATACAAAGACCAGAGTCATTGAGGGGACAGTGGAGAGGGCGAATGAGTTGAATGACTTTTTCAATCAGTTCAACCAGCCCACGTCCCCCCCACCCTCTCCCTCACTGCCACCATCTCTCCTTCTTCCCTGAACACACCTCCCCCCAGTCATCACAACAGCCCCCTCCTCCCCCACCTCAACACAGACTCCTCCATACATTACTGCAGACCAGGTCAGAGGTCATTCTGAGGAAGCTTCACCCCAGGAAGGCAGCAGGCCCAGACAAGGTGTGTCCCCGCCTACTGAAGACCTGCGCTGCTGAACTGGGTGAACCACTCCAATACATCTTCAACCTTAGCCTGCAGCTGGGGAGAGTGCCCACCCTCTGGAAGACATCATATATCGTTCCTGTTCCCAAAAAGAATCAGCCCAGCGAGCTGAACGACTTCCGACCGGTGGCACTCACTTCACATCTGATGAAGATGTTGGAGCAGCTCTTCCTCAGCCTCCTCAGACCCCAGGTACAACATGCCCAGGACTGTCTGCAGTTTGCGTACCGGGCAGGTGTCGGTGTGGAAGACGCCATCCTCTACTTGCTACACTGAGCCCACTCGCATCTGGATAAGGGAAATGGCACAGTGAGGATCCTCTTCTTGGACTTCTCAAGTGCCTTCAACACCATCCAGCCCCTATTGCTTCAGGACAAACTGAACAGGATGTGAGTGGACCCCTGCCTGGTCACCTGGATCTCCAGCTACCTCACTGACAGGCCGCAGTACGTCAGGCTAAAGGGCATCACGTCTGACACTGTGATTAGCAGCACCGGAGCACCCCAGGGCACGATGCTGGCCCCTCTTCTCTTCACCCTGTACACTGCGGACTTCTGCTACAACTCAGAGCTGTGTCACATTCAGAAGTTTGCCAATGACACAGCCATCATTGGGTGTATCAGTGATGACAGAGAGGAGGAGTATAGGAGCCTGGTGAGGAACTTTGCTGTGTGGTGTAACAGGAACCATCTGCAGCTCATTCACCTCGAAGACCAAGGAGCTGGTCATTGACTTTGGGAGGTCCAGACCAAGGTCACAACCAGTTCTGATCGAGGGAGTCGAGGTGGAGGCTGTGGATTCCTACAAGTACCTCGGGCTGTGGCTGGACAGCAAGCTGGACTGGACTTGCAACACCAAACACTTATACAGGAAGGGACAGAGCAGGCTATACTTCCTTAGGAGGCTGCGGTCCTTTAACTTCTGCAGGAAACTCCTGTGGATGTTCTATCAGTCTATGGTTGCCAGTGTCCTGTTTTACACCGTGGTGTTCTGGGGGGGCAGCACATCCAAGAAGGACACATCCAGGCTGGACAAACTGATCAGGCGGGCCGACTCTGTGGTCGGCATGAAGCTGGACTCTCCGGTGACAGTGGCAGAGAAGAGGTCTATGGACAAACTATTGAACATCATGGACGATGCCAGTGACCCTCTGCACACCGTCATCAGCAACCAGAGGAGCCTGTTCAGTGACAGAATGCTCCTTCCCAAGTGCAGGACGAACAGACTTAAAAACTCCTTTGTCCCTCATGCCATCAGACTGTACAACTCCTCTCTGGGGGGGGAGGAGGGGTAACAGGAGGACAGAGGATGGGAAGGAGCAGTAGCCTAGCCTAACAATAAGCAATACCGGACAATGTGCAATATAATGTGCAATATAAAGTGCAATATCTCTCCTGCCGCCGCCCCCCCTTCTCCCCACCTTTTCCCCCTCCCCCCCTCCCCACTTCCTCTCTTCCCCATATCTTATTCTTTTTATATTTGTATATGTAAATACTTAATTTATTTTAATTTATCTAGAAGTTTTCTCTATTTCTTTTCTCTGTTTATCTGTAATGATGCTGCTGGAATTTTAATTTCGCTGAGGGAACCCGCCCAAAGGGATCAATAAAGTTTTATCTAATCTAATCAAAATTATACACAGCCCAGCCAAAAAAAAAAAAAGTTGCACACTAATATTTCGCTGGACCAGCTTTAGCCTTGACTGTGGCACATACAACCCCGATTCCAAAAAAATTGGGACAAAGTACAAATTGTAAATAAAAACAGAATGCAATAATTTACAAATCTCAAAAACTGATATTGTATTCACCAGTGTTGTTTTCATTAACGATGACGATGATGAAATGATTTCATTAACACACCTTTTTTCATGACTAAAACAAGACAGTGATGAGCTAAACATAACTCTTTGATCACGAAAATATGATGAGACGTATCTGTTGTTTTCGTTGACGAGACGAGACGAAAATGTTAGTGGGTTGGTTATAGGACTATCAAAATGCATGGCGTTTCCTCCAACGGTGCGTGCAACCTGTCTGCCAAATGCTGAAAATATCAGCAATGCACCTGCATCCTGTCCTTGTTTGGTCCCGCCCATCACCGGGCATGTCCGGGCACAGTGCACACCAGGGCAGACACACAGTTCATGGACCATCGGCAACGCCAGCACAAGGGCTTGGTGGGTGGAAAAGACGTGATGATTTAGAGACATACTTTACACATAATCCAGCAGAAAATAAAACGGAATGCCTTGTAGTGGGACACAGAGGTACACGCTGTGGCTATAAACTACGTGGCAAGAATACGACCAACCTCAAGAGGCATCTAAAGGCTCACCATGCTGCTATTTCTGCAACGGTAAGTTAACGTGACAGGAAGTCCTGTTAACAGATCATGCATACATTTGCTAGCTTTGGTTAATGTCACTCAACAATTGGTCTGTGATGAATTTCCTATGAAGTTTTCCAAAACACTGTGACCTGGCGAAAATGAATGGAACCGCTAGCTTCATGCTAAAGTTGGCTTGGTTAAGCTAACTTAAATTCACTTAACATGTCATGAGTAAAACTTATCCTGCAGGGATTTTTGGTGGGACAGCAACTGAATGCTTTGTCATATATTGACCCATATTTGAGTTACTGTGAAACATATGGGGGGAAATGTAACTTTTCAGACCTGTTGCTGTGCTTTAATATGTCTAAATGAGCAGCAGCACACCTGGCTACTCTAACGTTAGCAGCATGTTTAGCCATCATATTTACATTAACGGACAGCGTGGTCATCTTCTAGTTGTGTGTTCATCATGACGTTTGTGCTCTATCAGCGCATTGCGACATGTTAAACGGAGGCAGAAACATGAGTCTGTGAACAATGGAGCATGCACACTAGCAGACATCTCAACCTGCAGAAACTCATTTCAGGGAGGTGTCGTGACGCATGACTTTTTTCCCATCAGCGCATACATGTCAACCTATACGGAATGTCCGTATTTTATACGGATTTGATTCAATAAACGTAGTATACGGGCGTATAAATAAAGTTATACGGATTCTTTAAAAAACCTTCAATATTTATTTAGAGCTATAATCAATTCCCACGACAGCCAGTAAAGAGTCTTATGAAATCGTGCGTTTATCTTGTGGTAGCGAGACTTCGTTCCACTTTTGATCATGCGCACACCGCATTGCGAGAATCCCGCCAACCCGGAAGTCATCGACATATAAACATAGACGCCGCCTTCTGCGTAGAATCATACGTCATCCTCACCGCCAAATTGGATGTGGCAAAGTGGCGATTCTGAGAATAAAGATGCCTCATTCATGTGCTGCGTTTAACTGTACCAACAGGTTTACCGTCCAAACGAGATCACATGGGATTACCTTTCACAGGTGAGACTGGAAAAATACTTTTCATTGTATTTGGTCATTATAACGTAATTTTACGAACAGATTTTTCTGACTTTGTGGCTAATATGAAGTCTCGCGCATAATAGCCGCTCGGTGAAACCTGTCTCCAAACAACGAAGTATTTCCTTCGTAACTATGCTGATAACACTTTGTGTTTTTGTCAAACATTGGAGCTTTGTATTCATTCTGAAGGTTTATTGTTATTAATATTGAATAAAAAGTAACTTGGATATATCATTATTAATTATCATTCAAATTTTAGGTAAATTATTTTAATTTGCATCTTATACGGATTTTATAAGGGAAATACGGATTTTGGAGGTTGGTTATACAGGTTTGATTGACCAAAGGTTGACATGTATGTCAGCGGGGGGTGTCATGACACCTCCCTGAAATGAGTTTGGATGTCTGTAAACCAATCAGGATGCTCTTTGTCTAGCATGCGCTACATGAACAGGCACACACACAGTCTTTCTTGCTCTCCGTCATATGCGCGATGCAGACATTAATGTTTCTCATGCACGCTCTTGCTCGCTTGCTCTAGATTCCGGGAGATATTATCCAATTTGTGGGCATCAGGGAGCCACTATCAATATGCGGGAGACTCACAGAACTTCCGGGAGACTTGGGATGTCTGCACTAGATAGCGTTTATGTAGAGAGTATACCGTACACACTAGACAGCATTTATGTAGAGAGTATGCACACTAGACAGCGTTTATGTAGAGAGCATACGCACTAGACAGCGTTTATGTAGAGAGCATACGCACTAGACAGCGTTTATGTAGAGAGCATACGCACTAGACAGCATTTATGTAGAGAGCATACGCACTAGACAGCATTTATGTAGAGAGCATATGCACTAGGCAGCCTTTATGTAGAGAGCATACGCACTAGACAGCGTTTCTGTAGAGAGCATGCGCACTAGACAGCGTTTATGTAGAGAGCATGCACACTAGACAGAGTTTATGTAGAGAGCATACGCACTAGACAGCGTTTATGTAGAGAGCATGCGCACTAGACAGCGTTTATGTAGAGAGCATGCGCACTAGACAGCGTTTATGTAGAGAGCATGCGCACTAAACAGCGTTTATGTAGAGAACATGTTATGCACAACCTGTCAACCTTGATTACAATTTCCTATCTATGTATTGGCCTAATTTAATGTTTTAAAGTAATTATTTTTTCGATTAAAATGAATGACTAAAACTGGACTAAATCCCTTTTAGTTTTTGTCGACTAAAACTAGACCAAAACTATCAAGGATGGAATTGACTAAAATGTGACAAACTAATAAGCATTTCGTCCAAAAGACTAAAACTAAATCAAAAATGGCTGCCAAAAACAACACTGGTATTCACAATAGAACATAGACAACATATCAAATGTCGAAAGTGAGACATTTTGAAATTTCATGCCAAATATTGGCTCATTTGAAATTTCATGACAGCAACACATCTCAAAAAAGTTGGGACAGGGGCAATAAGAGGCTGGAAAAGTTAAAGGTACAAAAAAGGAACAGCTGGAGGACCAAATTGCAACTCAATAGGTCAATTGGCAATAGGTCATTAACATGACTGGGTATAAAAAGAGCATCTTGGAGTGGCAGCGGCTCTCAGAAGTAAAGATGGGAAGAGGATCACCAATCCCCCTAATTCTCCGCTGACAAATAGTGGAGCAATATCAGAAAGGAGTTCGACAGTGTAAAATTGCAAAGAGTTTGAACATATCATCTACAGTGCATAATATCATCAAAAGATTTAGAGAATCTGGAAGAATCTCTGTGCGTAAGGGTCAAGGCCAGAAAACCATACTGGGTGCCCGTGATCTTCAGGCCCTTAGACGGCACTGCATCACATACAGGCATGCTTCTGTATTGGAAATCACAAAATGGGCTCAGGAATATTTCCAGAGAACATTATCTGTGAACACAATTCACCGTGCCATCCGCCGTTACCAGCTAAAACTCTATAGTTCAAAGAAGAAGCCGTATCTAAACATGATCCAGAAACGCAGATGTCTTCTCTGGGCCAAGGCTCATTTAAAATGGACTGTGGCAAAGTGGAAAACTGTTCTGTGGTCAGACGAATCAAAATTTGAAGTTCTTTATGGAAATCAGGGACGTCGTGTCATTCGGACTAAAGAGGAGAAGGACGACCCAAGTTGTTATCAGCGCTCAGTTCAGAAGCCTGCATCTCTGATGGTATGGGGTTGCATTAGTGCATGTGGCATGGGCAGCTTACACATCTGGAAAGACACCACCAATGCTGAAAGTTCTAGAGCAACATATGCTCCCATCCAGACAACGTCTCTTTCAGGGAAGACCTTGCATTTTCCAACATGACAATGCCAAACCACATACTGCATCAATTACAGCATCATGGCTGTGTAGAAGAAGGGTCCGGGTACTGAACCGGCCAGCCTGCAGTCCAGATCTTTCACCCATAGAAAACATTTGGCGCATCATAAAACGGAAGATACGACAAAAAAGACCTAAGACAGTTGAACAACTAGAATCCTACATTAGACAAGAATGGGTTAACATTCCTATCCCTAAACTTGAGCAACTTGTCTCCTCAGTCCCCAGACGTTTACAGACTGTTGTAAAGAGAAAAGGGGATGTCTCACAGTGGTAAACATGGCCTTGTCCCAACTTTTTTGAGATGTGGTGTTGTCATGAAATTTAAAATCACCTAATTTTTCTCTTTAAATGATTATATTTTCTCAGTTTAAACATTTGATACATCATCTATGTTCTATTCTGAATAAAATATGGAATTTTGAAACTTCCACATCATTGCATTCCATTTTTATTTACAATTTGTACTTTGTCCCAACTTTTTTGGAATCAGGGTTGTATTTACTGTGGCATTGTTTCAACAACTTTATGCAATCTCACAACATTTATTTCCATCCAGATTTGCATTAGTTTTTTGCCAAGATCTTGTCATGACAGTGGGAGAGTTGAACCAGTCTGAAAAGTCTTCTCCAGCACATCCCAAAGACTTTCAGTGGGGTTAAAGTCAGGACTCTGTGGTGGCCAATTCATGTGTGAGAATGATTCCTCAAGTTTCCTGAACCACTTGTTCACTATTTGGGTCCTAATTTTATGCCTGTGCTGTCAGGGAACAAAAAAATCCACTGATGGGATAACCTGGTCATTCAGTACATTCAGATATTCAGCTGACTTCATTTTATTACACATAATTCTGCTGAGCCTCGACCTGACCAACTGAAGCAACCACAGATCATAACACTGCCTCCAGAGGCTTGGACAGTGGTCACTATGCATGATGGGTGCATTGCTTCATGTGCTTCTCTTCTTACCCTTATGCCCACCACACACACACACACACACACACTGGAATAGGGTAAATCTGGACTCAGACAACATGACCTTTTTCTATTGCTCCAGAGTCCAATCTTTATGCTCTCTACCAAATTGAAGCCTTTTCTTCTAATTAGTTTCTTCTAACCACTAACAAGTGGTTTTCTTATGGCTTTACAGCCCTTTAACCCTTTAATCCTGTGAGTTCTTTTACATTGTGTATGTGGAAATGCTCTTACTTTCACTATTAAACATAGCCATGGGTTCTCCTGATGATTTTTTTTTTCACGATTCAACTTCACCAAGCATTTCAGTGACCTCCAATCATGGTCAGACACGATTTTTTTCTGACCACATTTCTTCCACGAAGTTCATACAGTAGTTCACCACTATCCTTCCATCTATCCATCCATTATCTGCAGCCACTTATCCTGTCCTACAGGGTCACAGGCAAGCTGGAGCCTATCCCAGCTGACTATGGGTGAGAGGCGGGGTACACCCTGGACAAGTCGCCAGGTCATCGCAGGGCTGGCACATAGACACAGACAACCATTCACACTCACGGTCAATTTAGAGCCACCAATTAGTCTAACCTGCATGCCTTTGGACTGTGGGGGGAAACCGGAGCACCCGGGGGAAACCGGAGCACCTGGAGGAAACCCACGCAGACATGGGGAGAGCATGCAAACTCCACACAGAAAGGCCCTCGTCAGCCGCTGGGCTTGAACCCAGGACCTTCTTGCTGTGAGGTGACAGTGTTAACCACTACACCACCATGCCGCCCCCACTATCCTTCCAGGTTTTATAATCTGTTGGACAATTCTTAACCCAATTCCAGTCATTTCAGCAGTATCTTTGGTTGTTTTCTTTGCTTGATGTAGGTCAGTAATTTGACCCTTCTGAAACACAGTGACATCTTTTCCATAAGCACAGGATATGTCTTCCGACAAGGTTGTTAAAGAAGTCAGAAGCTGCTTGCTGCATCACTTAGGGTTAAAAGAATTGTTGCCAGCTGAAAAATATTAATCACTGCAGTAATTATCCAATCAAAGGCACTTAAGTTTTGCTTATTTAAATTCAAATGGTGACTTTTTTTTTTTTTTTTGGCCAGGCACTGTATGATGTACGTGGAGAAAAAAAAAATCCTAAGTAGTGAAGTGCTCAGCTCTGAGAAGCTGAACAAATCTGCTTTTAGATTCCTCATCATTAAGCACAAAATGTGATTATGCTGGAGCACTAAATGATTGAAGAAAATGTGTTTGAATGCACGAATTAAATGCAGGTTCCTACTTATTTCTGCATTCATTCATCTTCACTAACCACATTATTCTTAGTTATAGGTTGACAGAATTTCATAGCAGTACAAAATAACTGATTTTTTTTCCCCCTGGCCCGAAACTAACAATAGATTTTACTTGATTGTCTCCAGCTAAATGTTATTCTGCCTTTAGCACTTAATTTTATGACTGAAAATAGAGATATTTTTAATCCCATGGATGTTGAATGTCACTGTTTACAGGCATACACACAAGGTAAATATCATAATTACATTTATTTTGTTTTGACTCCTCAATCAAATTTTGAAAGTGACTAATAGCATTAAAAAAAAAAAAAACCTGGGCAATGACATTCAAAGCACACAGCCAAACAGTAATACAATTTTTGGAAGAGCTCAGTGGTTCCAATAGTTTCATTCACTTCTATGCCTTTTTCAGGCATGCTTGTCCTCACATGTCAGAATACAAGGAGATGAAATGCAATGTGAAACCGCCATAGAAAGGGATAAGTGACAAATCTAATGTGACAGGTTGACAAATGTGTGTTCATGGAATCAGATGGAGGGGGGGCAAAAGCATGGATAGAAACATGCCATTATGAGAGGCACAGAGCTAAAGTGACAGAGAGAGCAAAAGAGAGCTGACAGAACTGTAAGTGCTGTCATGTTGAAGGTCTGTAACTGTTGTTCAGCACAGTATATACACAAAGTGCAGGTAACATTGTTCATTTATTGTTTTCTCTCTGGTAGAGTGCATTTACACTGTATAAAGCTCATGTGTATTTTTAACAAATGTGCATACATCCTTGAAGATGCAAAGTTCTGGTGTGTGTGTGTGTGTGTTGTAACCTTTTTGTTCAAACTTGACTGGACAATGTGTATTTAGCCTGTTTACTTTTAGTTTCTCCTCCAAAGACATTTTGAGGAAAAATGATGATAGATGTTTGATGGTGATGAATGATGTTTTGCATGTGCTTATGTAATTCTACTTCTTGATGGCCTCAGAAGCTCAGCTGACATTTCCCATGCTCTCCCGGGTTAACATTTTCATTGTGTCAGATGAGTATCAATCTTGGTTTTGCCATGTCACATTCACTCGCACATCTGTAAAACGCTAATGCACAATGCACAATCATGTTGAGCTCTATTTGAGGAAATGCAATAAAAAGGCTCAAAACAATCAAAAGGGGAAAAAATGGCTGTGTGTGTGTGTGTGTGCACGCAAATCATTATCTAATTTTATCTGCACAATTACACAAATAATGGGATGTTTTGACTACTCCATTTTCAACATTTTAAAGGGAAGGAAAATAATAACAGTCCTAATGAATACATAAGAAGTAAGCATAATAACTGCCCCTTCCAAACCATCCAGCAGGATCTACTAAACAATTGATGTATTTGGCTATGTTTATTCTTTACTGGATAATTGCTGATCATAATTCTTACCTTTAATGTCCCACAATATGAAATGTCGGTTGCTGGAGGCTTCAGGAGCAAGTGTGAAATAGAAGCGATGGCCCGACTGAGGTTCATCTCGGTCCACCACGCTGATGGTGTGAATAAGCTGGAAGAGAAAAAAGAGCAAACAAGAGGGTTAATGAAAATGCAAAAGGATGCATAAAAAAGGAAAATTGTCTGTCATTTTCTTCTCATAGCAAGTCTTTTGGTTACGATAGTAATTTACCGTACACACTGACTATTACCACCACCATGCTGAGCTCTTGCACTCTTTAATGAATTACATTTTAGCTATGAATCAGGGATGGTGAGCGTGAAAGTGGCTTATACAGATGAGAAAGTGGGGCACTTGCAGTGGATGTTTTCTGAAATCAGCTCCGGTTATTAAATTAGCAGATTCTATAACCTAACAGATTGATGTGCTCAAAAGAATGAAAGGACAGAATAGATTGAGATGAATGGAAAGCGAGGGAGGGAAGGGACAAGAATAAGTAAGCACTACAGACAATCAAGTGAAATTCCCATGGTTGCTTATTGCTCTTTTCTCATTGCACACTTCTCAAAAGGCTCATGCAGTATTTATGTCACTCTTTGGGGAAATCCAAATTGGAAATTAGACAGGACTGAAATACTTCCCCCAGCAAATTCCCCTCCCCCCAGTCTTAAGTATGAGCAAAGTCAGAGAGGGACACTCATACAATAAGACAAATAAAGGGAAGAACACTTGCAGAGAATAATGAAACACAGTGGCAAGCACATTTATACACACATACTGGCAAAGTGACACCAAGGACAAAATGCTTCTCAGGGAGTGTTTATGCTCAAAGGAAACTGTACAACTTAATTTGATTCCTTACAGTGACACTCTTCAAAAAGATTAAAGGAAGAGAAAGAAGGAGGAAGTTTTGAGGGTCAGTCCCTTATCCTGGGGGACTTGGCCCACACCATCTTATTAGAAGCTACTGTTAGTAAGTCCCAAGCAAGTGACTCTACCACTTAAATGTGCCTTAATAAATAAATAAATAAATAAATTTTCCCCAAAGAGTTTTTTTTGGGGGCGGCACGGTGGTGTAGTGGTTAGCACTGTCGCCTCACAGCAAGAAGGTCCTGGGTTCGAGCCCCGGGGCCGGCGAGGGCCTTTCTGTGCGGAGTTTGCATGTTCTCCCCGTGTCCGCGTGGGTTTCCTCCGGGTGCTCCGGTTTCCCCCACAGTCCAAAGACATGCAGGTTAGGTTAACTGGTGACTCTAAAATTGACCGTAGGTGTGAATGTGAGTGTGAATGGTTGTCTGTGTCTATGTGTCAGCCCTGTGATGACCTGGCGACTTGTCCAGGGTGTACCCCGCCTTTCGCCCGTAGTCAGCTGGGATAGGCTCCAGCTTGCCTGCGACCCTGTAGAAGGATAAAGCGGCTAGAGATAATGTGATGTGATGTGATGTGAGTTTTTTTGGACCTCACTAAATGTACACACTTTGCACAGGTGACTGACATTCACCAACAGACACAAATGAATACAAAGAAAATTAGCATTACCAAAAATGTGTAAATCTGTAAATTTATAAGTCCTACTACTACTACTACTACTAATAATAATAATTATTATAATGGTCTATCTATTCTGTCTCCGATGCTCCATCACATGACTGCTCAACTGACATTGCATCTGACCCCCACCCTTCATCTTGAAACCACAAGATGGCTCCACGTAACCATTTCGGGCTAAGCTCAGCAGGTTACAAGGATGGCCAGATCATGAGACACTCACCTGAAGACACTAGCCTCAGGCCTGGCTCTGGGGGTGGGCCCTGGTAAAGATTATTATTATTATTATTGCTGTTCGTACTAGTAGTAGTAGTTGTAAGTATAGCATAGCAACCAAACAGACAGCAAATAATTATTTTCTCTTTTTTTGCAAACAACATAAGAGGCAAGGACAACAACAATAGCAATGATCCAGTTGATATCCCAATTTGGAATATCATGCTGAGGCCCTTTGGGTAATTTAAGGAGTGAGAGAGATAATGTATGTCTGGGGTACAGAGTTTGCATGCAGAGAGGAAAAGAGTGTGTAAGAGTGTATTGAGTAACAACTATTGCTCCCTCAAGCCCGATCCATTAATTAAATTTTTATCTAACACTCCCCTTCTGACCTCCGGACTAGGCCTAGTTTGGTGGAAAGAGAGAAAGATTCTTCCAAAACCCTCAGCACATTCTCCAGAGTCCTGCAGTCTGTTTGTAGAGATTGCATTCTTCTCTGAGGGGAAAGAACAGTCTCTTGAGCCAAATTAGAAGAAAAACGAGCACTGTCTATCCATGCCTTGCAGACAAAGTAAACTGTTAGATCAATAGATTCCTCATTAGTATTTGCACTTAGGTGTGTATGTATGGTTATGCGTTATAGTCCATGTGTATTTCTCTGTTCTAATTCAAGCACCTGTCATTGTGTTAAGCCATTTGTCTGTTTACACACTCCTGCATATGTGTGCACAGGCATGTGTCTCCCCAACATTATTCATCTGCCTGGAACACTCCCAGGGGAGGACAGAGTCCTTGTGATATGTCAGTGAGGGCTGCTCAGTGCTGTTTGATGTCTTGTGCAGAGTTGACAGTCCTCTCTTCCCTGGGCCATTCTTAGTATTTGCTTTTCCACACACACACGCACGCACACACACACACACACACACAACCACTATATGATATGTCGTTTTTCATCAGATCGGGCTCTTATGCCCAAATTCCATGGGGTTACCAGTCAAACATGGCATGCTAGAAAGCCTGCTCCATGTGTCAATCTGAATGTAAGCAAGGCCAGGAGACAATGCCAGATTAGGAGAAAGGTCAAGAGTTAGAAGAAATCTGATTTGAAACAGAGCGAGAAGAAAAGAAAGGGGGGGGGGTATTCTGGGTTTCAGCATGTCATTTCCATTCTTGAGGATATGGTGGATTTTACAAGGTATGATTTGAGGCCAATGATTCCAGGTGAATTATTTGCCTACACAGAAGTGCCTTTAACATGATGTGTATGCTCTCTCTCTCTCTCTTTTTTTTATTCACAATGGGTTTACCAGAAAGGACAGGAGGCAAAAGAATATCAATAATCTCTCTCTCTTACTTTCCTTCTCACACTACTGTTGGCTGTGCTGTACTCTTTCTCCAAACTTCTGCTTCATCTTTTTCACCATCTGAATTCTCTCCTTACCTCCTCCTCCCTTTCATTCATTCTGTGACATTGACTTCTATCTTGCTGTAATATAATGAGTAAATGTTTGATGTGTTTTGGCAGAATCTCACTCTTAATTAGACTAAACATTTAATTAGATCTGGGTGTGTTTAAACCATGGCTGCTGTGAGTCACTCTAGTGTGAAGACAAAGAGAGAAAAAAAGACATCAGGCTTAGCTTTGTCATTCAGTAGCATAATGTGAGTGTTTATCGCATATACTGTGAGGTAGACCTGTGGCATTAGTAAATGAATCAATTACTGTGATGAAGCACTTATACTATATGGTCACAATCTGTCACACAATTGTCTCAGATGTCTGCATATGTTCGAGCATTACAATTTCCTTTTATTGAAAGTGTGTGTGTGTGATGCATTGCAATAGACTGGAGAATTCCTGCTTTGCACTTGTGATAGGTTCTAAATCCACTGCAACTCTGACCATGGTAAAGTGGTCACAGAATATGAACAAATGAAAAAAGCTGACCAAGCCTACTTCACTTTTTGTAAAGGTGAATCAAGTGTTCAGAATGTATGTGTCATACTAATAATATTTACATTGCTTTAAATGCATGAACAGTAAATGTCACAAAAGCTGATGCAGTACATTTGACCTGAACGCAAATCACTGTAATCACAGTGCTTCTGTAGTTGAACATGTTTGATCAAGTTTATCCTCAGTCGGTATCCTGGAATATTGCATGCACATATAATACACATCAACTTGGATGCTTGCATAAAACTACAACACAGGACAGAAATAGCTTCTACATAAAGGAACTAAATTATACGATTTCGTATAAACAATAACCACATCAAGGGAAAATGTTCAGCAAGTGCATAGGAACATGATCACACACAGCAGATGCTGTAGACACTCTCTGGTATTGTGTGTGTGTGTGTTCACTTAAAGCATATGCGCAGAGCCATGGCCTCACTTTCATTTATAAATGCCTTGAGACCTCAAGAATGGCACAGGAATAGTTTTAAGCATTAACAATAAATCCAATATAGTAATTTTTATGATTAAACTGATTCATATTGGTAGCGATTTGAGTGAATGACCTTGACGTTCATAACGTCACAGCAGGAAGTCTATCGGTCTCATTGTCATTTCCGCTATACTAAAACACAGAGTTGACTACAAGTCCAATCCTCCATTTTGAGCTAATTTATTGCTATGCCACGTAGATGTGTTGCTGGCGGGTGCAGCAACATGACAGAAGGTGGATTTACATTGCATTCATGGCCCAAGAATGTTCAAACTACAAAGATTTGGACGCATTTTGTGAGAAGTTCACGGGAACATTGGGCACCTACGAAGTGGTCTCTCCTCTGCTCTGCACATTTTACTGAAGACTCGTATGAAACCTCTGATCTGTTGAGGAGCATTGGCTATAAGCCTATATTGAAAGAGGGTGCAGTACCAACAGTTAAAGGAAAAGAAAACTACAAGAAAAGGAAAGTATTTATTTATTTATTTATTATTTTTTTTTAAAAGTAAAGTAAGTTCAGTTGCACCAGTTCTCCCGGAGTGTGAGCTGAGGGTTGTTGGTAAAACCCGGGACAGAACGGGACATGACATATTATCGCTTGGGCAGTGACCTCCCCGCGATTGTTGCTAAAACCAGTGACGTCCCATCCCGGGTTTTAGTAATTGCCTGAGCCAAGCAGTAATGGCAGATTACTCGGTATGGAGAAAATGAAGAATGAGTGGACCAGTCGTCTGATTTCTCCGCTGGATATTGTTCCTATCTCACCCTTACGTGGAAGAAAGGAACGAACGGAGAACTAACCGAACAACTGAAAGATTGTTTCAAAACAATCGGCCACAAGATCGGCCTTTAAGAAGTGAGATCACAGACGGGTAAGCTCTGACTCTAATTTGAATACAAAACAACAAAAACATGTTGTTTTCCTGCATTTAGATTAATACATGTAATTTGTATTGTGTATTTAAGTTACCGGTATACGATTATTTAATTTGCTTCAAAATGTGATTCTCAGTTCATCTGATTATTTAAATAGCCTTTTACATTTTATCAGTGAAAATCCATGCATGTACATGTACAGTGGTGCTTGAAAGTTTGTGAACCCTTTCGAATTTTCTACATTTCTGCATAAATATGACCTAAAACATCATCAGATTTTCACACAAGTCCTAAAAGTAGATAAAGAGAACCCAGTTAAACAAATGAGACAAAAATATTATACTTGGTCATTTATTTATTGAGGAAAATGATCCAATATTACATATCTGTGAGTGGCAAAAGTATGTGAACCTCTAGGATTAGCAGTTAATTTGAAGATGAAATTAGAGTCAGGTGTTTTCAATCAATGGGATGACAATCAGGTGTGAGTGGGCACCCTGTTTTATTTAAAGAACAGGGATCTGTCAAAGTCTGATCTTCACAACACATGTTTGTGGAAGTGTATCATGGCATGAACAAAGGAGATTTCTGAGGACCTCAGAAAAAAATGTTGTTGATGCTCATCAGGCTGGCAAAGGTTACAAAACCATCTCTAAAGAGTTTGGACTCCACCAATCCACAGTCAGACAGATTGTGTACAAATGGAGGAAATTCAAGACCATTCTTACCATCCCCAGGAGTGGTCAACCAACAAAGATCACTCCAAGAGCAAGGTGTGTAATAGTCGGCGAGGTCACAAAGGACCCCAGGGTAATTTCTAAGCAACTGAAGGCCTCTCTCACATTGGCTAATGTTAATGTTCATGAGTCCACCATCAGGAGAACACTGAACAACAATGGTGTGCATGGCAAGGTTTCAAGGAGAAAGCCACTGCTCTCCAAAAAGAACATTGCTGCTCGTCTGCAGTTTGCTAAAGATCACATGGACAAGCCAGAAGGCTATTGGAAAAATGTTTTGTGGATGGATGAGACCAAAATAGAACTTTTTGGTTTAAATGAGAAACATTATGTTTGGAGAAAGGAAAGCACTGCATTCCAGCATAAGAACCTTATCCTATCTGTGAAACGTGGTTATGGTAGTATCATGGTTTGGGCCTGTTTTGCTGCATCTGAACCAGGACGGCTTGCCATCATTGATGGAACATGAATTCTGAATTATACCAGTGAATTCTAAAGGAAAATGTCAGGACATCTGTCCATGAACTGAATCTCAAGAGAAGGTGGGTCATGCAGCAAGACAATGACCCTAAGCACACAAGTCGTTCTACTAAAGAATGGTTAAAGAAGAATAAAGTTAATGTTTTGGAATGGCCAAGTCAAAGTCCTGACCTTAATCCAATTGAAATGTTGTGGAAGGACCTGAAGCGAGCAGTTCATGTGAGAAAACCCACCAACATCCCAGAGTTGAAGCTGTTCTGTATGGAGGAACAGGCTAAAATTCCTCCAAGCTGGTGTGCAGGACTGATCAACAGTTTCCGCAAATGTTTAGTTGCAGTTATTGCTGCACAAGGGGGTCACACCAGATACTGAAAGCAAAGGTTCACAGACTTTTGCCACTCACCGTTATGTAATATTGGATCATTTTCCTTAATAAATAAATGACCAAGTATAATATTTGTCTTATTTGTTTAACTGGGTTCTCTTTATCTATTTTTAGGACTTGTGTGAAAATCTGATGTTTTAGGTCATATTTATGCAGAAATAGAGAAAATTCTAAAGGGTTCACAAACTTTCAAGCACCACTGTATGTTGCATAAGTTATAACACCTATCCTGTTTTAATAAGAGTCAACCCACAATCAGTGAAGTCAAATCAGTCTTAGTTGAGCAAGTCGGGAACGGTATTTCTTACTTTCACCATAAATTTTTATTTATATGACTTTCATCTATAGCTGTCAAAGGCCTTGGCCCTAACACTGGTTCCCGCTGTGACATCACTCACTCGGGACTGGCTGGCTCAGCGAGGCAGCTCAAATGCCAACTTTGCGGTCAATTTCAACTCTCAAAAATATATATCTTTTCCCATTTATGCAGCTTACAAAAGTCAAGGATGGAGATGCTATCCACTCAGAAATGTATTTAAAAGGTAGAAAAAGGTTCTGCATATCTCCTTTAAGTTTTTTCAAGTAGGCTTCAGAAGAGCAAATTAAAGTAGGTTGCTGTATGAAATATATTTGTCTTGGCTGCGCTCCAATGAATATCATAGATTTGTAGGTCTTATGACATGCAGTGTTTACAAAGCATGCCATAAGCTATGGCAATTTAGTGACTGATAATGACAGAAGCATATTTCAAATTACCTCGTTGTGAAATCTGTCTAATTCCATAGACCGTATTTTGTGTACCTGGATTCGGTTTGTTGATTTTGAGTTGGAGAGTACAAGATCTCCATGAGACTACAAAAATAAATCTCCAAGATGAGGATCAGTGACCACTGCAGCGGACTGTGCAAGTTTTGTGAAAAGAAAAAATATATATATATATGAGAGAGAGAGAGCGTACCATGCAAAAGTCTGAGGCACATGTAAAGAAATGCTGTAGACCAAAATATTGTATTTTTAAGGCTTAAAAATAATGAAATGAAATGTTTCAACATAAAAAAATATGATAAGAAGCAGTAAGCCATAATAAATAAAATAAAGTCAATATTTAGTGTGAGAAGACTCTTTGCTTTAAAAACATAGTAGTTTCAGGTACTATGAGTGCAGTTTTATAAGGAAATGAGCTGTAGGTTTTACTGAGCATCTTGCAGAAGCAGCCACATTTGTTCTGGACACTTTGTCACACCTCTTAATTTTGCAGCAAAACCCATTAGCCTTCATTATGTTTTCTTTTTTTAATCTGAAAAGTGGTCTCTTATATAATATGCTGCTCAGATACAAACTTTTTTTTTCTCTAACATTTAATTCTGTGCTGGAAAATGAATGTTTGGAACTTGTTTTTATACTGACTCAATAATGTAGATGTCATAAAATATAAATCTATAACAAAGTTTGTATGGAAAAAATAGAGCACCTAAGACTTTTGCACAGTATGATATATAACACACACACAACAGCACTTTTGAATGCTTGATTTTGTTTGGTCAGAAGGTGTTAAGTTTCTCAAGAAGCATGACTCTGACAGTAGCTTCACCTGCAAGGTTTATATTAATCCACTAATATATCATTAGTTATTAATGCACTTGTTAAAATACATCATACGTGTATAATGGATGCTTGACATAAACCTGTGTAATTGTTGACATGGTAACGTTTTTGGTGAGGAGACATTCGTTTCGTGTCTCTTGCTCAACGTAGATGGGGCACATCATCTCTGTGCCAAAGCTTCTTATTTACAGTTGTGGTCAGAAGTTTACATACAGTGACATGAATGTCATCTTGGATATGAATGTCATGGCAATATTTGGGCTTTCAGTAATTTCTTGAACTGTTCTTTTTCTGTGGCAGAATAATTGTACAGCATACATCTTTAATTAAATAAACACTAGAATTTGGTGCACAAGTTTTAATTTTCTTTGGGTTTTCTGAAATCAACACAAGGTCAAAATTATACATACAGGGTCAAAAATTTACAAATGCTCCCTTAGATTACTAATTCAGGGGTGCTGAAACTTCCAAAATGTCTTATCTTGCCATGGCCGAGGTCTCTTAACTTCCTGTTAGTGAACATGATTGACTACAGCTGGTAGCTTCTCTGTGCCTTCATAAATAGGGTTTGTTTACAGAACTCACTGGATTGACCAACATACAATACAATGGGAAAGTCCAAGGAGCTCAGTGCAGATCTGAGAAAGAGGATCGCAGATGTACACAACTCCGGAATGTCTCTTGGAGCTATTTCTAAACAACTGCAAATTCCAAGATCAGTTCAAACAATTGTATCCAAGTTATTGTGAGGTGTAGTCACTTTGCCAAGCTACTTTGCTTCAAGAAAACCCAAACTGTCACCCTCAGCTGAAAGGAACTTGGTTTGGATGGTCAGGAACAACCTGGGAACCACCATGGCACAGTCCTGCTATGAACTGGAAGCTGATGGATCACTGTCTACAGTTCAGTGAGTTTTGCATCATTATGGACTAAGAGGCTGCTATCCAAGAAATAACCCCCTGCTCCAAAATTGACACCTTCAAGCTGAACTAAAGTTTGAAGCTGACACGGACAAAGAAAAAAGCCTTCTGGAGGAAAGCTGTATGGTCACATGAGCCAAAGATTGAGTTGTTTGTCCACAATGACCACCATGTACAGAGGGATACTGTACCAACTGGTGGTGGTAGTAGCAGCATCATGCTCTGGGGCAGTTTTGATGCCAGTGGAACTGGTTCATTGCACAAAGTGGATGGAATAATGAAGGAGGAGGACTACCTCAGAATTCTTCATCATAAACCATCAGAAACTTGAACACAATTGGGACTTACAATAGGACAATGAACCCAAACACGCATCAGAGCTGGTTGTGGAGGATAAAGCAGGCTAACATTAAGCTTAAAACAAGTCCTGACTTCAGTCCTATTGAAAATATATGGACTGTGCTTATCAGTCAAGTCCATGCCAAGAAAAAAAAAAAATTGAACTCTACCAATTCTACCATGAAGAGTCATGAAATATCCAACCAGAATTCTGCCAGAAGCTTGTTCATGGTAAACAAAAATGTTTGGTCAAGGTGAGTCTTGCAAAGAGACATTTTACCTAAATGTTAGATGTGCTGTATGTATATTTTTGACGCAGTATGTAAATTCTAGTGTTCTTTTTTTAAATTAAAGATGTATGCTGTACATTCTGCCACAGAAAAAGAACAGTTCAAAGAAATTACTAAAAAGCCCAAAAATTGCCATGACATTCATATCCAAGATGACATTCATGTCGCTGTATGTAAACTTTTGACCACAACTGTAGCTTTTTTGGAAGGAGTCTACAGTGTCAGTGCTTTATAACAGTCAGAGATAAAGCTGCTGTTTAAAGTTTTCTGACATGGAAACCTCAGTTTATGGTCATTTAACACAAATCTTTTAGCATAAATCTAAAATCCATTCACATAAGTCCTAAGAACATTTAATCTTTATTATAAATACCCACTAACTGTGTTTAAAGATGTTTGATGATTTTTTTTTTTTATGGACGTTGCTGAGATTCTGACTGAATGTGAGCAATTTGTATTTCGACACTCTGTCATCATGAAACCACCATGTTTGATGAAGCCTGTATGTTAGTCACAAATCCTCCCTCCAAACAATTTCACACAGTACACCAGTTCAGCTACAGTGGTGCTTGAAAGTTTGTGAACCCTTTAGAATTTTCTATATTTCTTCATAAATATGACCTACAACATCAGATTTTCACACAAATCATAAAAGTAGATAAAGAGAACCCAGTTAAACAAATGAGACAAAAATATTATACTTGGTCATTTGTTTATTGAGGAAAATGATCCATTATTACATATCTGTGAGTGGCAAAAGTATGTGAACCTCTTGGATTAGCAGTTAATTTGAAGGTGAAATTAGAGTCAGGTGTTTTCAATCAAAGGGTGCCCACTCACACCTGATTGTCATCCCAGTTTCATTTAAAGAACAGGGATCTATCAAAGTCTGATCTTCACATGTTTGTGGAAGTGTATCATGACACAAACAAAGGAGATTTCTGAGGACCTCAGAAAAACCGTTGTTGATGCTCATCAGGCTGGAAAAGGTTGCGAAACCATCTCTAAAGAGTTTGGACTCCACCAATCCACAGTCAGACAGATTGTGTACAAATGAAGGAAATTCAAGACCATTGTTCCCCAGGAGTGGTCGACCAACAAAGATCACTCCAAGAGCAAGGCATGTAATAGTCAGCGAGGTCACAAAGGACCCCAGAGTAACTTCTAAACAACTGAAGGCCTCTCTCACATTGGCTAATGTTCATGAGTCCACCATCAGGAGAACAGTGAACAACAGTGGAGTGCATTGCAGGGTTGCAAGGAGAAAGCCACTGCTCTCCAAAAAGAACATTGGTGCTCGTCTACAGTTTACTAAAGATCACGTGGACAAGCCAGAAGGCTACTGGAAAAAAATGTTTTGTAGATGGATGAGACCAAAATAAAACTTCTCATTTAAACCAAAAAGTTGCATGTTTGGAGAAAGGAAAACACTGCGTTCCAGCGTAAGAACCTTATCCCATCTCTGAAACATGGTGGTGGTAGTATCATGGTTTGGGCCTGTTTTGCTGCATCTGGGCCAGGACGGCTTGCCATCATTGATGGAACAATGAATTCTGAATTATACCAGCGAATTCTAAAGGAAAATGTCAGGACATCTGTCCATGAACTGAATCTCAAGAGAAGAAGGGTCATGAAGCAAGACAACAACCCTAAGCACACAAGTCATTCTACCAATGAATGGTTAAAGAAGAATAAAGTTAATGTTTTGGAATGGCCAAGTAAAAGTCCTGACCTTAATCCAATTGAAATGTTGTGGAAGGACCTGAAGCAAGCAGTTTATGTGAGGAAACCCACCAACATCCCAGAGTTGAAGCTATTCTGTATGGAGGAATGGGTTAAAATTCCTCCAAGCTGGTGTACAGGACTGATCAACAGTTACCGGAAATATTTAGTTGCAGTTATTGCTGCACAAGGGGATCACACCAGATACTGAAAGCAAAGGTTCACATACTTTTGCCACTCACAGATATGTAATATTGGATCATTTCCCTCAATAAATAAATGACCAAGTATAATATTTTTGTCCCATTTGTTTAACTGAGTTCTCTTTATCTACTTTTAGGACTTGTCTGAAAATCTGATGTTTTGTCATTTATGCAGAAATATAGAAAATTCTAAAGGGTTCACAAACTTTCAAGCACCACTATACAGTCGACTTCCAGGTTTGTAATGTATATGTGACAAATAAAGACTTCTAACTGTAAAAATCTAACCACAAATTTTCTGTAACCATGACTTTTTTTCCTGGCAACAAAATCCGCGACTCAACAGACTTCACTTTTATGAAATTTAAATCTCACTCAGCTAGATAATGCATATGCAGCACTGACACAGATACCAGTAAACAATCCTGGTGCCATAGCAATGCAATTCTTGTCATCTAAAAAAAATCACTTTTGTCAGTGAATATAAAACAAACAAAAGCATGTCACACAAAAATACAAGGATTTTTTTTAATTTTTTGTAGGAAAAAAAACCCATAAAGTGGTCAGCAATGGAGTTTATTGGCATAAAATTGCTCCCAAAGTCTGGGTGAATATGCTCACTGTTTACTTACGTGTGTGTTTGTGTGTATATGTTCACTGCTTCAATGACCGGGCTTACTTTTACACCCAAACGTTTGACACTTGGGCATCTTCAGGATTGTTTACAATAATTTTGCGAAAGGACTTGTGCAAAAAAACTTTTTGTGCTAAATGACCAGAAACCACCTCCTCAGGAAGGAGAGCTTTATGGTTTCTCAGGAAAATGACAAGCTGCATTTTCTTTTTGTTTTATTGGGTAAACATGAAGGTGGCACGGTGGTGTAGTGGTTAGCACTATCGCCTCACAGCAAGAAGGTCCTGGGTTCAAGCCCAGTGGCCGACAGGGGCCTTTCTGTGTGGAATTTGCATGTTCTCCCCATGTCTGTGTGGGTTTCCTCCAGGTGCTCTGGTTTCCCCTACAGTCCAAAGACGTGCAGGTTAGGCTAATTGGTGGCTCTAAACTGACTGTAGGCGTGAATGGTTGTTTGTCTCTGTGTTTGCCCTGTGATGGCCTGCCTCTTGCCCATAGTCAGCTGGGATAGGCTCCAGCTTGCCTGCAACCCTGTACAGGATAAGCGGCTACAGATAATGGACGGGTGGGTAAACATGATGAGGTTTGATTAGAATTTGGCCAAGCTTGAGTCAGAATCAGAATTTCTCTAATACACACGAAATCCAGCCAAGCATCATACAAACTTCCTCATTCCACATTTTTCCTTTCTCTCTCTGTGGAAGAAGATGGGGCACTACATCTCTGTGCCAAAGCTGCTTTTATGCTGTCAAATGAGGCCTTTTCTTTACATTTCCATCTCCCTTTTTTCTTCCTCTCTCTTCTCTGATTTAGGCCCTGTTTACACTTGGTTTTAAAATGCTTTTTGTCAATCAGAACATAAGTGGACAGCCCGGACACTTTGCCATTCACACCTGTGTGCATCGTGTTTTTTGGTGCTCATTGACACAGATTCTGGTCACAGTTCTGCTGTTTCTGTCTGAGCTTTTGACAGAAGAAACAGCAAATATGCACTCATTTTATTTCCACCATTCGCTTAGCAGTTATAAGATGAATTTTGTTTTGAGAGCTATTAACTGCTTAAATTTTAATAATTAAATTAAGCAGTCACAAAAATAGGTAAAGCCAAATGCAGATCTCCAATGAAAAAGTGAAAAACACTTAACAAAACCATAAGCATGAGTTCAAGATAAAGAACTGACTTTAGCATGGGTGGCACATGGCAAATTGCAGGGACCATAGACGAGCTAATCAAAAACATAGAACTAACCCAACTTAAATATGCCGTTTAACTAGTCACAATGAGATATAGGTGAGGATGATCAGTGAGACATGTGACCAAGTGCAGTGGCTGATGGGTAACAGTCCTGACAGAAGCCCCTTTAAAGCATGGCTCCTGACATGCTTAGGGGAGAGCGGGGTAAGATGAGCCAGGGGGTAAGATGAGCCACCCCCTGTTTCTAAGAAACAGTAAACAAATGTGACCATGTGACCACATTCAAAGGGGGCCGGGACCATTTACTTACACTTGTGGAGAGGAGCACCACATGTCAAACTAGGTGAGGGACATATTTATAAAAATGTGTTTTTGTGCTTTCTAAGTCAATTCCATGTTTGTCCACAGTGAAGATGATTTAGAGAAGACAAAAGTAGAATAATATTTAGACACATTAGGGTTAAGTTAGTGGCTTTCTAAGCTATGATATGAATGCTAATAAAAATAATTTTGATTAGCCTAATCCCCTTTATTAGCATTTTTCTACAAAATGGTGGCCATGGGGTAAGATGAGCCATTAGATGTGGGGCAAGTTGAGCCACTGGCTCAACTTACCCCATTGGTGGCTGAGCTTACCCAATATGGATGACACTTAAGTTTTCACATTTACTGGTCATATATGACAACATATATATATATATATATATATATATATATATATATATATATATATATATGAATATATGACATCAGATGAGGAAGACCAGTTGTTAGATGTGGGGGATTATGTTGTGGCAAAATACACGGGGAAGAAGAAAGTGCATTTCTTCATTGGCCAGATAATCAAATTGGATGTCTTCGAAATAGAGGCAAGATTTCTCAAAAGAAGCCGGTCATGCCATGGCTCTGCAAGAAAGCCAACCTTTGTCTTCAAAGAGAAAGATGAGGCTGTCCTGTCAAGACAGGATATTGTGAAAAAATTGCCCCGCCCCTTTACTGTTGGGGGGACAGCACGGAGGGAGAGGCAAATGGTGTTCCCTTGCCATTTGAACGCTTGGAACATTGAATAATGATGAAATGATTGAATGATTGATGGAATGATTGCTGCATGTTTTAGCAATGTTTTAACCTACTGAAAGAAATAAGATTCTTTTGGCACTGTTCTACTGTTTTAGTAATTTCTATAATATAGTATATCTCTCATTCCCTCTCTAACCATCCCTCTTTCTATCTATCTACGCATATCTCTCTCTATCCATCTATCTATCCCTCCCTATCCCATCTCGTTCTATCACCTCTCTCTTCATCTCCCCTTCTCTATGCAATGGCCCTATCCCCCACTTGATTGACTTGACTTGATTCATTGATTGCATTTCTAATAATAAAAGTTGTTTACTTTGTTAACCTAACATGTTTTGTGTTGGCTCAATTTACCCCACACAGTGGCTCATCTTACCCCGTGCATGGGGTAAGTTGAGCCACTTGACATTTTTTTTTTCAAGAGGTAATATCACTCTAACCATAAGAGCTTATCAATTATGTTTTGCTCAGATAGTAACAGTACACTTTGAAATTTGGTATGGTGTGTAGACTGGAAGCAAAAATGGCTTTAACATGTAGTTATGATGAAAAATGTAAAAAGTGGCTCATCTTACCCCACTCTCCCCTACTCTTAATTCAAGGGGGCCCTGGACTGCTGTTTAGTTGAACAACCATGACAAAATCAGGGGGGATGATGGGGAGAATTGAATCAGAGCAAGGAGGCACAGAAACATCCTCATTGGAGTAGAAAGGTGGAGCCATGTGGTATAGTGACTTCTGAACACTGATCTCTATGTAAAATATCTGGATAGCCCATTTGCCAATACATGCTGTACAGATGAGTGAAGCGTCTAAGCGGCCATTTTACCACACCCATCACGTGTACTCGGCTTACATGTTAAACCATTGTCTCATCTCATTATCTCTAGCCGCTTTATCCTTCTACAGGGTCACAGGCAAGCTGGAGCCTATCCCAGCTGACTATGGGCGCAAGGCGGGGTACACCCTGGACAAGTCGCCAGGTCATCACAGGGCTGACACATAGCCTGCAGTGTGAACGTAGCCTGAAGTGACTCAAATCCGATCTTTTCGCCCATATGTGACCTGTATCCGATCTTTTATTGACAATATGAACGACACAGATGCGATTTTTTTCAAATCCGACCCAGGCCGTTTGGATATGTGGTCCTAATTCCGATTCCTATCCGCTCTTTTCATATGCGACTTCAGTCTGAACCGCCAGGTCGCATTCATCTGACTTACACGTCATCAACAAGCCACAAACGTCACTATTCTGCACTGAAGTAGGCGGCGGGTCTCTCAAAAAAGTTACAACATGGCGCATAATCACGGGCGCAGATAGAGGGTGGGAGTCGTCCCACCCAGATTTAAATTCACCTCGCTCGGTCCCCCCCACTTATAGGGAGGAAAAAACGTCTATGCTGTCTTTCTTTGCATAAGGCAAACCTCACGGAAAAATCAAAAGACTAATTACCATTCGGTTTATTGAGGTGCACGGCAGTATATACATAGTTGCAACAATTCATATAAAACAAAACAAAGACTGATATTCGGTTGGTTGAACTGCGCAGACTGCACAGGTTGCGAGCTCGAGCTTGGTTGCTATGGTAACCCACAACAAGTTTGACAGGCATATCGGGGTTGGGGTTGGTTTGCTGGCAGCTTTGTCCCTCCCAGTTTTTTGTCCCCACCAGTTCAAAAAACGTATCTGCGCCCCTGCGCATGACATCAATGCGAGGGACGCTTCGGGCTGTGAAGGTTCTGAATCTTCTCAATGGAAGGACGCAGAGGTTAGGGAGCTGATTTCCATTTGGGGGGATACAGCTATTCAAGCTAGATTGGATGGGTCATACCCCAACCGGGCAGTTTTACTTCCGTAAACACTGGCCATGCTCACTGCGCGTGACGTCGTCGTATCCTGCAATGCGCATGCGGAACACTTTTAGGTCGCTTTTCATTCATACTGAGGATCACATTCAAGTCGCATACATTTGTTAATGTGAACGACCTCACAAAAAAATCGGATTTCACAAAAAAATCGGAATTGAGCATTAAGCCTTGCAGTGTGAACGTAGCGATAGACACTCACATTCACACCTACGGTCAATTTAGAGTCACTAGTTAACCTAACCTGCATGTCTTTGGACTGTGGAGGAAACCCACGCGGACACAGGGAGAACTTGCAAACTCCGCACAGAAAGGCCCTCGTCAGCCACAGGGCTCGAACCCGGACCTTCTTGCTGTGAGGCAACAGCGCTAACCACTACACCACCATGCTGCCGCCTGATACAGTGCATCTTTCTCTTTCGTATATTTCTTCTTCCTTTCTATTTTGGACAGTTGTTGAAACAGGATTATTTTCTCATGTTATTTGCCATTTTCAATTCACTCTCAGTCATGTCTTAATAGTATTTATTGGTCACAGAATTCGCATCACACATGAATCAATCCTGATATAGTTAAATAACTTATAGATTATTCCTTAGTGGTCACACTAATATCTCACATCTAATTTTCTTTAATACACATTGGCTGTTTTATACTATTGAATTATCTTATTTTTGTTCGATATAGTCATAAATAGATATTTCATGATGTTTAGGTGTGTTGCCAGTAGGGCGATTATATATGGAGACTTTTATAATGACACACTGAGAACGAATAGCACTTTTATTTTGATACTTGTTTCTGCCATTTCTGCTTAGCAACGGTTGCTTCCTGCCTTGTTCCTATCAGTTAAAAACATTTCTAGCAAACGTGAACTCTGATTAGTTAAGTCAAAGTCCAGAGAGTTATGGCAGAGTGAGTGGAATGGTGCAGCTACTGGGAGGAAATATTATGCAATTCAAAGGGTGGTAGGTCATGCAAGGCCAACAGCAAGATCCACCAAAGAGGAGGATATTATATCTAGAATGAGGTTTGGGCATTCTGGTCTGAACAGTACTCTATTTCTCTTTAAAAAGCATAAGGATGGAAAGTGTGGTGTATGTGGTTCTATTGAGACTGTGGAGCATGCAATTGAACATTGTGTCAAGTTTGACCAGGAGAGGCAGCACCTCATCCTTGGATTACAGTCAGAAAGTGTGCCTTTTAATGTAAAAGCAATTTTGCAGAGGAACTCAAGCGAGATGTGCTTTAAGCATCTATTTCACTTTATGGAAGTCACTGGACTGATTAGAAGAATATAATAGCTTCTCTCTTTCATTTCTTTCACTCTTTCTTTACCTTTTTTTTTTTTAAATTTATTATAATATATATTTTTTTAATTTAATTATTATTTTGTTTATAGTAGAGGTAGTTTGCACCCAGACTCACTCCATTTCGGTAGGTGGCGGTAATGCTTCCAAAAAGTTGTTTGCCAACCGCCAATTAAAAGAAGAAGAAGAAGTGAACTCTGATCATGAGCGGCGCTAGAAGCAAAGTCGTAAGTAAAATTTGTTGTTAAGTTAATAAATGCTAGATTAAGTTATGTTAAAAGTTGAAAGGGAAGATAATAAATAGTTTAAAAAGATCGCTTTTATTTACATGTATGTATAAAAATATTTCATTAAAATTTGTGAAGCTGAGCCTAAAGTTAAAACAGTCAAATTTTATTTTTTGTTACAGTTTTCACCCTGTCATGTAATGTAGGAAGCTTCAGTAAACAACGTCAATGTTAACTACATCACAGACTCCTTGTCATTGCATCAGGGTTTAACTGGCTGTACAGCTACAGTTGCTACACTGCAGTAAGGACAGCACAGTGAAAAGACAGAAGTTAGCGTTGAGCATTGAGTCAAGATGAAAACTAGATCTACTAAGTCTGTAGAAAGTGGAAGCAGTTTTCATTCATCTGCCTCATCAACCAGTGCTCTACTTCGTGCATGAGCAAAAGCAGCAACTGCTAAAGTGCATGCTGAATATGCTGAGCAAGAAGCCAAAGCTAAGATAGAAAAAGTAAAAAAAGAGACTGAGATTGAAACACTCGTCATGTGCCGTGAAGCAGCAGCTGAAGCCGAAGTAGTTGTCTGGGAGTCAGCTGTTACAGGGGACAACAAGTATATTGTGCTGGATGAAGCAAATTCAACAGAACAAGGCAAACTTGAACGAACAAGCGAATATATCCAAACTCACTTCCATTCCACCAACTCTGTTCAACGAACAGCCATGAAGGCTAGTCCTCAGCCAACTACACATGCTACTCTCAGTTATAGCTCAAACAACTCCTTTGTTTCATACCATCAGCTGCCTGTTTTTTCATGTGACAACACAAATTATGTGGATTTCGCAGATGATGACTTAGACTGTGCTTATGTTCCACCAGCAGCCAAAGAGTCAATCAGCCAGAATCCATTTACCAGAGAGGGGGCTCGGGTAATTCCCAAGACTCTCACCTCACAGATGACTGGCCTGAATGTTGCGGCTCCAGCCTTCAACCCTCAGCCAAAAAAGACTCAAAGTATGCCTGCAACTGAATATCTGGCACAATATTTAGCTCGACATGACCTAGTGAACACAAGTTTGTATGAGTTTGATGATAAACCTGAAAATTATTGTGCTTGGCTGTCATCATACAAAAATGCCACTCAAGGACTTGGTCTCACAGCTACTGAGGAATTGGACTTAATGATGCGATGGCTTGGAAAAGAATCCAGCAACCAGGTGAAATGTCTCCGTGCAGTACACATAGCAAGTCCACAAATAGCACTTGTGAAAGCCTGGGAATGTCTTCAGGAGTGTTATGCAGCACCAGAGGTGATTTGAAAAGGCCCTCTTTACCCGACTTGATGAATTTCCCAGAGTTTCAGCCAAGGAAAATCTGAAGCTACGAGAGCTGGCTGACCTGCTGATGGAAGTGCAGTGTGCTAAGGAAGATGGCTACTTACCAGGCCTGTCCTACCTGGATACGATGCACGGCATTGTACCTATAGTAACCAAGTTGCCTTATGGACTCCAGGAAAAATGGATCTCAGCCGGTTCTAAGTATAAAGAAGCAAATGGAGGATGGTTCCCACCGTTTGATTTATTCACCAAATTCATATGTTATGAGGCCAAGAAAAGAAATGACCCCAGCTTTGCCTTTTTAAATGCCACCACTACATCATCTGTCAGAGCTGAAAGTGCCTGTCCTAAAACCATCAAGAAACCCATTGCTGTTCATAAGATTAACGTTGCCCCCGCAGAGTCAATCGCCTCCAGTGATCCGAGCAAGATCTGCCCGATACATGTAAAACCCCACCCACTGAAGTGCAAAGCCTTCAGAGCCGAAACTCTTGACGACAGAAAAGTCTTTCTGAAAGAAAATGGCATCTGCTTTAAATGCTGTAGTTCAACCAATCATATGGCAAAGGATTGCACTACAACAGTGAAATGTTCTGAGTGTGATAGCACCCAACATGTCTCAGCTATGCATCCAGGACCAGCATCACAAACCACGGCTCCTCTGATCTCGCCACAGCATGGCAGGGAGGGAGAAGAGGTAAACAACATCAGTGAAATCAGCTCAAGCTGTACGGCAGTATGCGGTACAGGACAAGTCGGACGGTCATGCTCCAAGATATGCCTAGCAAGGGTGTATCAGAAAGACCACCCAGATGAAGCCATCAAGGCCTACATTGTGTTAGACGACCAAAGCAACCGGTCGTTGGCCAAGTCCAGTTTCTTTGACAAGTTCAACATTCACACTGAGCCATATCCTTACCAACTGAGAACATGTTCCAATATAGTGGAAATTTTCGGCAGAAGGGCATCAGATTTTATCATGGAGTCCCTCAATGGGAAGGTTACAATTCCCTTACCACCACTCATTCAGTGTAATGACTTGCCTGATAATCGGTCTGAAATCCCCACACCAAATGCTGCTCGTCATCAGCCTCACCTGTTAAAGGTAGCAGAACACATCCCAGAGTTGGACCCCACAGCTGAGATCCTCCTGCTGCTAGGGAGAGACGCAATCGGAGCACACAAAGTACAGAAACAAATAAATGGCCCTGTCAATGCACCCTTTGCGCAACGCCTTGACTTGGGCTGGGTGCTGGTCGGAGAAGTCTGTCTAGGGAATGCACACAAGCCAAATGTTAGTGCTTTCCGGACGACCATGATTGACTGTCATCGGCCCTCACTCCTCCAGCCATGCACAAGCCTTTTGCATATTAAAGAGGAACTTCATGGCAAAGCGCCTAGAAACAGTGTCTTACCGCCCAGGGCTAAGGAAGACAGGCTGGGTCAAAATGTGTTTGACCGCACTGAACAGGACAATAAGCTGGCACCTTCAATCGAAGATGAGACTTTCATAAAAATGGACAAAAGTCTATAGAAATGATTCACACAGCTGGGTTGCTCCATTACCGTTCAGACAGCCTAGACAACAGCTAGATTCCCAACAACTGTGAGCAAGCGCTCAAGCAGTTTGAATCACTTCAGCGCAACTTAAGAAGAAGGTCAGTTCCAGCACCACACCTCACACAGACAATGTGGTTCAACGGACCCACCTTTCTGTGTAATAGAGCCCTGCACTCCCGCGGGAGTCCCGCGGGACCCGCCGCAAAGCAGTGCGGTGCAGGACAAGTTTTGAAAGCTCATTGCGGGTGCGGGCGGGACCGGAAGTGCACATGCGCGAGCGGGAGTGCACATATGCGGCGCGGGCGGGAGCGGTGATGAGCTGCAGTCCCGCTAACTAAAAACGTGCTTGAAATAAAATTTATAAATTATTAATTTATGTCTATCATATATAATTTGTGCTGGATATTTTATTTGGCATTAATAAAAACATTTTAAGATGCCTAAATTTGCAGAGAGAGTCAGATTGCCAGATTAAGTGAGGAATGGCATCTTAAATTTGCCATTGATCACCCTAACGGGAAACTCTTTGATCACTCTAATGACTCACTGTTCACACCCAGCTAGCAAGAGAACCATGAGTGAAGTGATTTACTGCTTGAGTTAGTCTACAACTCTAATCAGAGAGACAGGTTGCACAGTGACGGTAGGCTTGACTCAATGCTATCCCAGAAATCCTTCCTGTAATATGCAAATTTGGCTGTCCAATCAGAGGCGACCAAATTTGCATATTACAGGAAGGATTTCTGGGATAGCATTGAGTCAAGCCTACCATCACTGTGTAACCTGTCTCTCTGATTAAAGTTGTTCACTCATGGTTCTCTTGCTAGCTCTGCTTTGCAATAAAAAAAAACATTGGTACAAAGCAAGCCCATTCACTTTTTTATGCTGATCAGAGAATTACAATGGTTTCTCATGTGACAAAAATGTGCGATTCGCTATTAAATATTTTAATTGCTTGACAGCACTAATTATTATTATTATTATTATTATTATTATTATTATTATTAGAGACACTACATGCTGAATTCAGAAACGGTAAATAATAACGAACGTGAGCTGTAGATATTTATGCTCAAATCCACTCAAAGTAGGGGGCGGGGCACCATCACGCTGTGTCAAGACAAGAACTTTCCTGAGAAATAACGCGAACGTCTGCATCATGTGGGATTTGCGGGCGGGAGCAGGACAAAATATGGTGGGCGGGAGCGGGACTGAAAATCATAATTCTTTGCGGGCGGGAGTGGGACTGCACAATGCGGGCGCGGGCGGGAGCGGGACTGAAAAATCCGACCCGTGCAGACCTCTACTGTGTAAGCCCTCCATTTATCCAGAGCTCGCTCAGTCATTCAGCTTGGTCTCACCAGAGTCAGATGTAGAGGTCCATCCAATTGTGAAGAGCTACATCACCCATCTACAAGGGAAAGGTCTCAGCACAGAGCACTTTGAGAGGTTCTCCACATTTGACGCTCTCCAATGAGCGGTTGCACTTCTGATTCATATAGCAAGATCTTTCAAGATTCCAGACATGGCAGGCAAGTGTAAAGGATGGCATCACTGTGACCTGCCTCGCTCAGTGGATGAGCTTTCCCAAGCAAGAGAAGTCATCATCAGAGCTGTTCAGGGGAATGCATTTGTGAAGGAATTTGAAGCTTTGGAGAGAGGAAAGCCAGTTCCGTTAAACAGCTGCCTGTGCTCTCTCAACCCAGTATTACAGAACGACCTCCTCTGCCTCGGAGGCAGACTGAAGAATGCAGATGTGGTCATTGAACAAAAGAACCCCATCATTCTCCCAAAAGAACACCACGTGCCCTTGCTTCTCATCAGATACCATCATGTCCAAGTAAAACATCAGGGCCGCTATTTAACAGAAGGTGCTGTACGAGCTGCTGGGCTCTGGATCCTGGGAGATAAGCGGCTCATTAACTCAACTATTCACAAATGTGTCACTTGTCGCAGACTTGGAGGATGGATGCAAGAACAACAAATGGCACAAGTGACAGCAATTATGAATGCAAGGCCACTAGTTCCAGTATCGAATGATCCGGAGAATCCATTTATCCTCATCCCATCGATGCTGTTAACGCAGAAAGTTGGCATCCCACCACCTCCAGGTGACTTTACAGACATGTTCTCCTCAAAGACAACCAAGCTGCCCGCAACAACTGGCCTTTGGCAGTAGTCACAAAGGCTATTCCAGGAACAGATGGGAAAGTCTGTAAGGTGGAATTAAAGACAGCAAACCAAGGACAATCAAAGACTTACCTTAGACCAGTGATAGAAACTGTTTTGCTTCTTAGTAAAGACTGATGTTTCAGTTGTAGTTCTTCCTTGATATTAGGGTTCATGATAGTGTAGTGACCTCACAGTGGTCAGACGGGGAGTGTGTTGCCAGTAGGGCGATATATATGGAGACTTTTATGACACACTGAGAACAAATAGCACTTTTATTTTGATACTTGTTTTTGCCATTTCTGCTTAGCAATGGTTGCTTCCTGCCTTGTTCCTATCAGTTAAAAACAGTTCTAGCAAACGTGAACTCTGATAAGCTGCCCTCTAGTTGGAAACATTCAGTAGTGGTACCTATAGCTAAACCAGGTAAGGATAAAGCAGAGGTCAAAGCTATAGGCCTATAGCACTAACATCTAATCTTTGTAAGTTATGATAACTAAGAGGTTAGTATACAAGATTGAAAAAAGAAGTCTTTTCTCTCCACATCAAAGTGGTTTTAGAAATGGCCGTACTACTATGGATCCAATAATCTGCCTAGAAAATGAAACTAGGAAAGCTCAAGCAAACAAGGAATCAGTCTTGGCAACATTCTTTGATATTGAAAAAGCATATGATATGCTCTGGAAAGAGGGTCTTTTACTTAAATTGAATAAAATGGGAATAGAAGGCAAAATGTTCAATTGGATTAGAGATTTTTTAAGGAATAGAACTATAGAGGTAAGAGTTGGAGCAAGCCATTCAAATATCTACGCTATAGAAAATGGTACCCCACAGGGTAGCGTCTGCAGCCCAATTCTATTTAATATAATGATTAATGATGATGTTTTTAACAATATTGACTCCAGAATCAGTAGAGCACTTTATGCAGATGATGGGGCACTGTGGGTGAGGGGCCGAAATTCTGATAGTCTAAGGAACAGAATGCAAATAGCTATAAACGAGGTTGAAAGATGGTCACATGAGTGGGGGTTTCATTTATCTGTTGAAAAGACACAAGTTATATGTTTCTCAAAGAAAAGGGTTAACCCTACAGTGGACCTCAGGTTGTATGGGCAGCCACTCAAGCAAACGGATAATTTAAGATACCTTGGTGTATGGTTCGATATCAAACTTTCTTTTAAAAATCATTCAAAAGGTTATAGACAAATGTAAAAAGGGAATTAATATTCTGAAATGGTTAGCAGGGAATGACTGGGGGGCATCAAGCACATCCTTGAAAAGAATTTATAGTGCCCTAATCTGACCAGTATTGGATTATGGATGTATAGCATATAATTCAGCAGCCAAGACTTCCTTGATAGAGCTAAACAAGATACAAGCCAAAGCCCTCTGTATATGCTGTGGTGCCTTCAGGACCTCTCCAGTCCCAGCACTTCAGGTGGAAGCAGGGGAGATGCCACTGGACCTCAGGCGACTGAAATTATCAGTATCATACTGGCTAAACCTACAGGGTCATGAAGATAATCACCCAACCAAACCGGTACTAAGGGAATGCTGGGAGTATGGTCGACCCGTACGCAGTTTTGGGTGGGATGGTAATCAGCAGGCAGATCAATTGGGGATCAGTGACATTCCTCTTTGCAAAACAATTACAAGGTCAATCATTCCCCCTTGGTTATTTTATTTCCCTGTTGTAAATTTGGAAACTAAGGAGATTGAAAAATCCAGAGGTTTTTACCAGAATGTACAGCAGTATTTAGAAGTAATGTATGATGACACGACACAGATATATACAGATGCTTCTAAAGACGAAACTGGTAAGACAGGAGCAGCAGTATTCATCCCCAGTTACAATATAAGTATTGGGAAAAGGACGTCAGATCACTTGTCAATTTTTTCAGCAGAAATGATGGCTATTATACTGGCCCTGCAGTGGGTGGAGGAGGTGAAGCCTAGTAAAGCAGTTATTTGCTCAGATTCTATGTTTAAGAAGAATCCTTAAATAGTATCCAGAGTGGAAAATCTACATGCTGACAAGATCTCTTAGATTAAATTAACCATCTCGTATTTAAGATACAACCCAGATTCCAAAAAAGTTGGGACAAAGTACAAATTGTAAATAAAAACAGAATGCAATGATGTGGAAGTTTCAAAATTCCATATTTTATTCAGAATAGAACACAGATGACATATCCAATGTTTAAACTGAGAAAATGTATCATTTAAAGAGAAAAATTAGGTGATTTTAAATTTCATGACAACACCACATCTCAAAAAAGTTGGGACAAGGCCATGTTTACCACTGTGAGACATCCCCTTTTCTCTTTACAACAGTCTGTAAACGTCTGGGGACTGAGGAGACAAGTTGTTCAAGTTTAGGGATAGGACTGTTAACCCATTCTTGTCTAATGTAGGATTCTAGTTGCTCAACTGTCTTAGGACTTTTTTGTCGTATCTTCCGTTTTATGATGCGCCAAATGTTTTCTATGGGTGAAAGATCTGGACTGCAGCCTGGCCAGTTCAATACCCGCACCCTTCTTCTACGCAGCCATGATGCTGTAATTGATGCAGTATGTGGTTTGGCATTGTCATGTTGGAAAAGGCAAGGTCTTCCCTGAAAGAGACGTCGTCTGGATGGGAGCATATGTTGCTCTAGAACCTGGATATACCTTTCAGCATTGATAGTATCTTTCCAGATGTGTAAGCTGCCCATGCCACACACACTAATGCAACCCCATACCATCAGAGATGCAGGCTTCTGAACTGAGCGCCGATAACAACTTGGGTCGTCCTTCTCCTCTTTAGTCCGAATGACACGGCGTCCCTGATTTCCATAAAGAACTTCAAATTTTGATTCGTCTGACCACAGAATAGTTTTCCACTTTGCCACAGTCCATTTTAAATGCGCTTTGGCCCAGGGAAGACGTCTGCACTTCTGGATCATGTTTAGATACGGCTTCTTCTTTGAACTATAGAGTTTTAGCTGGCAATGGTGGATGGCACGGTGAATTGTGTTCACAGATAACGTTCTCTGGAAATATTCCTGAGCCCATTTTGTGATTTCCAATACAGAAGCATGCCTGTATGTGATGCAGTGCCGTCTAAGGGTCCAAAGATCACGGGCACCCGGTATGGTTTTCCGGCCTTGATCATTACGCACAGAAATTCTTCCAGATTCTCTGAATCTTTTGATGATATTATGCACTGTAGATGATATGTTCAAACTATTTGCAATTTTACACTGTCAAACTCCTTTCTGATATTGCTACACTATTTGTCGGCGCAGAATTAGGGGGATTGGTGATCCTCTTCCCATCTTTACTTCTGAGAGCCGCTGCCACTCCAAGATGCTCTTTTTATGCCCAGTCATGTTAATGACCTATTGCCAATTGACCTAATGAGTTGCAATTTGGTCCTCCAGCTGTTCCTTTTTTGTACCTTTAACTTTTCCAGCCTCTTATTGCCCCTGTCCCAACTTTTTTGAGATGTGTTGCTGTCATGAAATTTCAAATGAGCCAATATTTGGCATGAAATTTCAAAATGTCTCACTTTCGACATTTGATATGTTGTCTATGTTCTATTGTGAATACAATATCAGTTTTTGAGATTTGGAAATGATTGCATTCCGTTTTTATTTACAATTTGTACTTTGTCCCAACTTTTTTGGAATCGGGGTTGTAAATCAACATAAAACTTTTATTCAGTTCACATGGGTTCCAGCTCATAAGGGGGTTGAGGGTAATGAGAGAGTGGATAAAATGGCCAAAGAAGCCATCAAGGCAAATGAGGTTGAGTTAGAAGTCCCATTAAGCAAGGCAGAAATTAAAGTCATAATTAAAGACAACATCAACAAAATGTGGCAGGAGAGATGGAATACAGAGGAGAAAGGAAGGCATCTATATAATTTACAAAAGGAGGTGGTGTTTAGAAGGGGTGGTGAACTAAAACGACAGGAGGAGGTTTGGTTGACGAGGCTGAGGATAGGGGACACAAGTCTAAATAGTGGGTTGTACAGTTGTGCTCATAAGTTTACATACCCTGGCAGAATTTTTGCTTTCTTGGCCTTTTTTCAGAGAATATGAATGATAACACAATTTTTTTCCCCACTCATGGTTAGTGGTTGGGTGAAGCCATTTATTGATAAACAACTGTGTTTTCTATTTTTAAATCATAATGACAACAAAAAACATCCAAATGACCCTGATCAAAAGTTTACATACCCCAGTTCTTAATACCGTGTATTGCCCCCTCTAACATCAGTAGGGGTGTTCACACGGCAACTTTTACTCCGGTGTAGCACCAGGGCTGCCCCGGTAGAGCGTTCACATGGTACAAAGTTATACCGGTGTAGCCCCTGAAAGCTGCTTAAACCGGTGCAAATCTAACCCTGCTCGGGAGGTGGTTTAAGAAATTTACTCCGGAGTAAATGCTAGTTTGCGGGGCAGCACTGATATAAAATGGGACGTCTGAACACTACAGGGGTAGACTCGCTACGCATGAGGAGAGTTGATTACATACGGGCATTGCATAATTTGCATCCTGGTATTTTGCGCTTCCAAAATGGCGAATATCAACAACAACAGAACTACGTGTTTTCCAATGTTGCCAGATTGGGCAGTTTTAAGTGCATTTTGGCGGATTTGAACATATTTTGGGATGGAAAACATCAGCAATATCTGGCAACACTGGTGTCTTCATCCACATTGTTTTCCCGGCACTTGGTGATGCCATGACAACTGGGAAAAGGAAGTACATTTTCATGCATGCGCATATTTAATTTCCCCATTATTACTATCACAAATGATAGTAATAATGATAGGAAATTATAGTAATAAAAGGAAATTATATCAAAACTTTATTACTATCAAAGGAAATGATAGTAATAAAGTTTTTGCTACTACTGCACGGTCGCAGAAACTGCCGTGTGACCGCAAGTGGGGCTGCACTGGTGCTAACACGCTTCTCTCTAGTAAGCAGGTTTGTGACGTGTGAACGCTGCACAAAATTTACACCGGTGTAAGATATATCGCAACAAAATACATCGGTGCAGCATCGATGCAAATATGTGCCGTGTAAACACCCTAAATGACAGCCTGAAGTCTTTTGTGGTAGTTGTGGATGAGGCTCTTTATTTTCTCAGATGGTAAAGCTGCCCATTCTTCTTGGCAAAAAGCCTCCAGTTCCTGTAAATTCCTGGGCTGTCTTGCATGAACTGCACGTTTGAGATCTCCCCAGAGTGGCTCGATGATATTGAGGTCAGGGGACTGAGATGGCCACTCCAGAACCTTCACTTTGTTCTGCTGTAGCCAATGGCAGGTCGACTTGGCCTTGTGTTTTGGATCGTTGTCATGTTGGAACGTCCAAGTACGTCCCATGCGCAGCTTCTGGGCTGATGAGTGCAAATTTGCCTCCAGTATTTGCTGATAACATGCTGCATTCATCTTTCCTTCAGCTGTGACTAAGTTTCCTGTGCCTTTGTAGCTCACACATCCCCAAAACATCAGTGATCCACCTCCGTGCTTTACAGTAGGAATGGTGTTCCTTTCATCATTGGCCTTGTTGACACCTCTCCAAATGTAACATTTATAGTTGTGGCCAAAAAGTTCAATTTTGGTCTCATCACTCCAAATTACCTTGTTCCAGAAGTTTTGAGGCTTGTCTCTGTGCTGTTTGGCATAAATTTTTGTTGGTCTACCTGACCATGGTTTGGTTTTAACAGAGCCCCTGATTTTCCATTTGTTAATCACAGTTTGAACACTGCTGACTGGCATTATTAATTCCATGGATATCTTTTTGTATCCCTTTCCTGTTTTATAAAGTTCAACTACCTTTTCCCGTAGATCCGTTGACAATTTTTTGCTTTCCCCATGATTCAGAATCCAGAAACATCAGTGGTTGGATGAAAGATGCAAGAGTCTGTCTGGATCCCAGAAACTCACTCAGCTTTTATGCACACACACTGATTACAAGCAAACAGATCACAGGTGAGGATGCTACCTTTAGTAGCCATTCAAACCCATTTGTGTCAACTTCTGTGCATGTTATCAGGCCAAAATCATCAGGGTATGTGAACTTTTGATCAGGGTCATTTGGGTAGTTTCTGTTGTCATTATGATTTAAAAAGAGAAAACACAGTCGTTTGACAATAAATGGTTTCACCCAACCACTAAGCATGAGTGGAAAAGATGTTTTTGTGTTATCATTCATATTCTCTGAAAAATGGTCAAAGAATCATAGATTCTGCCAGGGTATGTAAACTTATGAGCACAACTGCATACAATAGGGAAACCTCATTCTGGGGCCTGTGCATACTGTGGAGAAGTAGAAAAGGTTGAGCATGTTCTTATACACTGTACACAGTATTCCAGTGAAAGAGAGAAGATGGGGAGAACATTAAGAAAATCTGTAACAAGTTATCTATAAAGTCAGCCATTCACACAATCAGCAGTAACAGCTCTAACACAGTATTTAAAGGACACTCAACTAGCAAATAGAATTTTTTTTTTTTTGTTATAGTCAGTCTGCAATGACTGGTTTGTTTATCCTCGTGACGGGTTTCACGGGAAGGTTTGTTTATCCTTGTGACGGGTTTCACGGGAAGGTTTGTTTATCCTCGTGACGGGTTTCACGGGAAGAATTAGTGCGCAGCATATGAGTTATATGTAGGATCAGAATATTGGGGTGTGATACTAGTTGTAATTTCTAGGATCAAAGAGGGGATTGTAAGGTTTATTTCTTTGTAAGGATAAATAATTGTAAGAATTTATTCTTAATTGTAAAGGATTTAGTATATGATACTCTGTCTTGTTTAAAATGACTAAGAAGGCATTCTTCTGTCTCTGGCATTCAAGAAGTGACCTTCTGTCTAAGCTAGACACATTGCTCAAGATGTAATATTGATATCTTTTGGAACACTCTATCAGAACTGTGCTATCTCTGACCTAAGGTTGTGCGTAAATGTTGATATCTGTTAGAACGTCTGCTGATATGAAATGTATAACCTTTGGTCAGTCAAACCTGTATAACCAACTTCCAAAATCCTTATTTCCCTCATAAAATCCTTATAAGATGCAAATTAAAATAATTTACCTAAAATTTGAATGATAATTAAGAATGATATATCCCAGTTACTTTTATTCAATATTAATAACAATAAACCTTCAGAATGAATACAAGGCTCCAATGTTTGACAAAAACACAAAGTGTAAATGTTATGCGCTCTCATCATCGTGGGAATTGATTATAGCTCATTTTAATCTCAACGATTAATATCCCTTGAGATCACACCTCAGCCTGGTAGATGGCGGTAATACACATTGATTGTTAACTGCCAATAAATCGACAGAAGAAGAAGTGAACTCTGATCGTGAGCGGCGCTAGAAGCAAAGTCGTAAGTAAAATTTGTTGTTAAGTTAATAAATGCTAGATTAAGTTATGTTGAAAGGGAACAGGGGTGCCGCCAGAAATTTTGGGCCCCATGAAAGATTAGAATTTTGGGCCCCCCAACTTTCAACAAAAGCAGCAATCCTAAAGCATTTATGGGTTGTATTGCTGCTTACCTCCTTCTCCAAAGGGGGGTTCAGTGGTTTGGTAGGGTGGAGGTCCCCCTGAGGCTGAATCTGTGCATATTTAGGGCACCCCATTAGTTATGAAACTGGTTATTAGCACTAGTTATTAGCACCAGCATAACGTAATATTTCATCTTGTTTATCACACAAGTCAGTTCAGTTATTAAAAGGGAAAAAATGTCACTGTACAAACTGTAAAAGTGTTCTCTTGATAGGCTAATCCAACCACGTTCATACTGTTAATTTACCATTCGCTAATATTTTGAACACACGTGAACGATAGCTACCTTTCTTTGGGAAAAACTGAGTGACCAGTTGCCTGCCTCTCCGGTCCCTCTCAGCTTTCAGCTGTCTTTCTTTACGTTTTTGACAGCCACTCTTCATATTTAGCGATCATAGACTGTACGGACTCCACTGCTGGCTGGCTGGCTGCTGCAACGCGACACAGCAGCAAGTAGCGTTGCACTGATCAGCACACAGATTTAACGCATCGCGCTTCTACCAGAACTGGACCGTACCATTTTGCAAAAGGGGGAGGGTTAAATGACTATGTTGAAGAACTCAAGAAATCGACAACCTTGTTCAATTAGCTCATTTTACCAGATGGAATATTGCATTGTTGTTATTTCAAAAGTCTTATTAAAATCATTAAAAGCATATTATCAGCCCCTTAAAGGGCCCCATGGCAGTGCTGGGCCTCTAGAATTGTTCTAACCTTTCCCCCCCTGGCGGCGCCCATGAAAGGGAAGATAATAAATAGTTTAAAAAGATCATTTTTATTTACATGTATACGAATATTTCATTAAACTTTATGTGAAGCTGAGCCTAATGTTAAAACAGTCAAATTTTATTTTTTGTTACAGTTTTCACCCTGTCATGTAATGTAGGAGGCTTCAGTAAACAACGTCAATGTTAACTACATCACAGACTCCTTGTCATTGCATCAGGGTTTAACTGGCTGTATAGCTACAGTTGCTACACTGCAGTAAGGACAGCACATTAGGTTTTCTTGAAATTTATGTCAAAAAGATTTAATGTTGTGGAAGTATTAATTTGTATGGAAATATTTTCTAATAAATGGATAATTAAAATAATTTTTGTTATTATGCAATGAATTGTGATTAATTTAGGACTTGTTTAAAGTTATTATTAGAAGATTGATTATACATGATTTAACTATAGCTACAAATTGGTATCAATCACTTCTAAATAGTTAATTTATAATATTTACATGTAACTCTCTGTTCCATCCATTATTTGCATGATGAGTTTCATTTCATTTTTCATCCTGTGCAACAGAATATATTTGTTTGTTTATTTTTTATTGCTGATCTGGAACAGCATATGATGGTTCACATGCCTCCAGGCAACAGGAAATGACCTTACTTTTGTGAACTCTGATCCACATGCTGTCTCTGTCTCCGTGGAAACCATAATTGTTGCCATTTTGTAATGTACACTTTGCTTTCTTCTATGCATGTATTGCCTACATATTTTCTATTTGGTCAAATAAATAAATAAATAATCTGTATCTTCTTGAATATAGCCATGATAAAATGCATTGAATATTGTACATTATTATTAAAACACATTCACACACGCACGTACAGTCAAGCCGGAAAGTCTGTACACCCCTTTCACCTTCACGTTTTATTATGTTACAGACTTATTCTACAATAAATTGAGTTCATTTTTTGGGCACAAAATTCAACACAAAATAGCCCATAATGACAAAGTGAATGCAGGTTTTTAGACATTTGTGCTAATTTATTAAAAATCAAAATGTAAAATATATGTACACAAGTGTGCACACCATTTGATATGACACTCAAAAGTGAGGTGAGGTGCATTTTGTTTCCACAGATACTGCTTGAGATATTTCTACAACTTAATTGGAGTCCACCTGTGGTAAATTCAACTGATTGGACATGATTGGGGATTGCCAACACCTGCCTATATAAGGTCCCACAGTTGACAGTGCATGTCAGAGCAAACTCCAAGCCATGGGGTCAAAGGAATTATCTGCAGACCTCAGAAACAGGATTGTGTCAAGGCATAGATATGAAGAAGGGTACAGAAAAATTGCTGCAGCTTTACAGGTCCCAAAGAGCACAATGGCCACCATCATTCATAAATGAAAGAAGTTTGGACCCACCAAGAATCTTCCTAGACCTGGCTGCCCGGCCAAACTGAGTGATCGGGGAAGACAGGCCTTGGCCAGGGAGGTGAGCAGGAACCCAAGTGTCACTCTGACGGAGCTCCAGCATATCCTTGTGGAGATGGGAGAACCTTTCAGAAGATCAACCATCCAGGCAGCACTCCACAAATCAGGCCTTTATGGTAGCGTGACCAGATGGAAGCCACTCCTTAGTAAAAAGGCACATGACAGCCCGCTTGGAGTTTGCCAAAAGGCACCTAGAGGACTCTCAAACCATGAGAAACAAGATTCTCTGGTCTGATGAAACCAAAATTGAACTTTTTGGCCTGAATACCAAGCGTCATATCTGGAGGAAACCAGGCACCGCTCATCACCTGGCTAATGCCATCCCTACAGTGAAGCATGGCAGTGGCAGCATCATAATGTGGGGATGTATTTCAGCAGCGGGAATGGGGCAACTAGTCCTGATAGAGGGAAAGATGAATGCAGCTAAGTACACTGAGATCCTTGAAGAAAACCTGCTCCAGAGCACTCTGGACCTCAGACTGGGGCAAAGGTTTACCTTCCAATATGACAATGACCCGAAGCACACAGCCAAGAGAACAGAGGAGTGGCTTTGGGGAAAGTCTGTGAATGTCCTTGAATGGCCCAGCCAGAACCAAGATCTGAATCCAATTGAATATCTGTGGAAGGAGCTGAAAATGGCTGTGTACCGATGCTCCCCATCCAACCCGACGGTGCTTGCAAGGATATGCTAAGAGAAATGGGCAAAAATGTCCAGAAACAAGTGTGCCAAGCTCGTAGCTTATTTCCCAAGACGCCTTGAAGCTGCAATTGCTGCCAAAGGTGCATCAACCAAGTATTAGGCTAAGGGTGTGTACAGATATGTAACCCCTAAATAACCTATTTTTGTCAGTAAAATAAAATTGCATATTTTCTAAAAACCTGCTTTCACTTTGTCATGATGGGCTATTTTGTGTAGAATTTTGTGACAAAAAGTGAACTCAATCTATTGTAGAATAAGTCTGTAATGTAATGAAACGTGGAGAAGGTGAAAGGGGTGTGCGGACTTTCCAGCTTGACTGTATGCATGCATACACGCGTGTATAAATAACATGTCCAGTTTGATGAACAGCAGCCCAGTTTGTGGTTTTTTTTTTTTTTTTCTTTCAACAATTGGATGAATAACATGTCCAGTTTTGGGTAGCTTCCTAGGCAGAGATACCATCGATCTGATATGCATGGTAATATGGTGGTCAGGTCACCTCACCCTGACTGGCCAATGAGCTATCCAGATTTTGTACGTAGAGATCAGTGCTTCTGAGGTGGAGCAGGGAGACAGAGTGACACCTGCAAGGTGGGTGGGAGGATCGTTCTTTGTTCGTCAGGAGCTCCTTCCTCAAAAAATTTTCTGAAGGGACACATGGCATTGAACCATTCTTGTGTAGCTCTGACCCAACTTTCCTTCCACACCAGGTTGTTCTTTTCCAGGGGGGCCTCTTAGACACTTAAAAAAAAAAAAATCTGCTGCATCCATGTTTTAGGTTAGCTTTCTGTCACAAAAGTAGGCAAAGACAGATGTAAGTGCTGATCTTTAATGAAAAAGCAAAGCACAAACACTTAACCAAAACAAAAGCATGAACATAAATTGGAGATAAAGAATAGACTTTAGCATGAGTGACATGACAAACAGGGCGGCACAGTGGTGTAGTGGTTAGCGCTGTCGCCTCACAGTAAGAAGGTCTGGGTTCGAGCCCCGTGGCTGATGAAGGCCTTTCTGTGCGGAGTTTGCATGTTCTCCCCGTGTCCGCGTGGGTTTCCTCCGGGTGCTCCGGTTTCCCCCACAGTCCAAAGACATGCAGGTTAGGTTAACTGGTGACTCTAAATCGACCGTAGGTGTGAATGTGAGTGTGACAGGTTGTCTGTGTCAGCCCTGTGATGACCTGGCGACTTGTCCAGGGTGTACCCTGCCTTTTGCCCGTAGTCAGCTGGGATAGGCTCCAGCTTGCCTGCGACCCTGTAGAAGGATAAAGTGGCTAGAGATGATGAGATGACAAACAACAGTGACAATAGCTAACCAAAGACACACACAACTCAAAGAACTTATGGTGCACGCCATATGAACTGAGAAGTTGGAATTTCCAAGTTCCCAGGCAGAAATTTAAACTGGAACGCTAGCGGTAAATCAAATCTGAGGTATCCATTTACTTGCTACATTAGTTGGCATTAAATAGGGTGCTTAATTAGACACAATGAGACACAGGTAAGGGTGATCAGTGAAAGATGTGACAAAGTGCAGGGGCTGATGGCTAGTCCTGACAGAAACCTACTTCAAGCATGAGCACTGAAAACTTTACATCTCCATCAAGCCAATATAAATCTTTCTTTTACCATTTCCTGAATTTTTGCCAACCTGATGAAGGTGCGAATAGAACAGACTGGATGTAAAGTGGCACACAACCAAAAGAAGATAGGGTCACTTTACATGGTTTATTTCTGTTGATTTTCTTCCCTTATGTTGATTTAAAATGAGTGTCACTGCACATAAGCACAATCCAGGTACTATGGTACTGTGTTGTTGGCAGCACAGTGGTCTAGTGGTTAGCACTGTTGCCTCACAGCAAGAAGGTTCTGGGTTTGAGCCCAGCAGCCGACAGGGGCCTTTCTGTGTGGAGTTTGCATGTTCTCCCCGTGTCTGTGTGGGTTTCCTCTGGGTGCTCTGGTTTCCCTGACAGTTCAAAGACGTGATTAGGTTAACATGGGGCAGCCATAGCCTGAGGTTGGGCTGAAGTGCCCTTGAGCAAACCCACAACTGCTCCCTGGGTGCTGTAGCATAGCTGCCCACTGCTCTGGATGTGTGTGTGTGTGTGCGTGTGTGCGCTCATTGCTCACTTGTGTGTGCATGTGTGTGTTCACTGCTTCAGATGGGTGAAATGCAGAGGTTAAATTTCACTCAAGTCTGTGGTTTTTTTTAGAACGCATGGTTTTGTGACTTGGTCTTCACTGTTAATTCGGACCATCGATGAACATTTAATTTAGTTCTTTGAATACGCACAAGCAGGCCCGCCGACAGGGGGGGACAAACGGGTATGTTGTCCCGGGCCCAGGAATGGGGAGGGCCCAGAACTGGGCTCTCATGAAGTTGTGATTAAATTATTTTATTTCATTTCAAAATGTGTTGATTTGGGGGAGAAATGTGCTATATTTGCATTCAATAAATGATTTCTAGATCTATTGTCTTTGAAAAAGGTGTCAGTAACCCCCTACCACCCCTAATGCAAAAATGGTTTGGCCTGACTCTTTGATTAAGGGGAAAAAAAATGACATCGTTCGATCATAGCGCTTCGACAATCAGCGTGCGTGCCATTTGCCAACATGCACAAGTCAGGAGCACAGAAAAGAAAAGAGAAAAAGAGAGGAAGAAACCAAGAGACTCAGGGGCTCACTGCATAAATATTTTAAAAAAGATTCGGATGATGCAGCAGGTACTAGCAAAGGCAGTGGGGCAGCTGAGCCAGGTAAGACACAGCCAACTTTTTCCAGCACCATAAAGTAACCCCAACCAAGGCATGCACGGCACGCAATTCATGTTACAAATGAGGGGAGAGCAAGTCACACTGAACACCATATCAAACGCACAGGGCATTGAATCATTTCATAACCACAACGGCTTAATAACATTGTGTTTCATATATCTGATTGAAGCTAAGAATATTCACATTAGCCCGCAATCATATCCCGCCGTTTCTCGAGCGGTGTGTTCTTCTCTGCTTTTCACACTGGACAGTACGCACGCACAGTATACTATGTTCGCCCCCAGCCCTGCCCGAAATCCCCCGTCCATCGCTGCTCCTTCAAGAGCACCCCAATCGCGTGATTATAGTAGACTATCCACGAGTTTAGGAAGGCATTGTGGGGGCTGTCGCATGGAGGCTTGGGGCGTAATGGAATACATTTAATGGCGTTCGGTTAAAGGATACAAAATAACAGTAACTGCTTATTCTGTTACAGTACAGGGGGGAAAGATTCAGTGAAATTGGGGATTACTTCATAGGATCACAATGTGTGTGAGGTTGCTGGTTTTGGGGTTTGGGGGGGGCCCATTCAGAGCGTTTTGTCCCGGGCCCAGCCAAAGCTGTCAGCGGCCCTGCGCACAAGTGTTCATGGACTTAGACCACTAGATTTGTTCTTTATAACATTAGCAAGTTGATTTTTAAATAAAGCATATTAGTTGGCTACATTTGTTAGCTTGGATGGAGTAGGTTTACTGTGAAGAAAAGCAGGTTTTGTTTCACTTCAGAAACTTGCTTCCTAAAGTTATAATTAAAGTACGATTTTGTACATCAGAATCCCTCATTATCAAAGACTCACAGCAGCTGATCATCAATAACATAGTGAGCAACAGCTGTTATTTACACTCACCTAACATTATCCGTACAATTTTTCTTCTCACCTAACCTATATCATTGCTGCTGTGGGCTGCTAGCAGTGAATACCTCACTTTGGGGTTAATATTCAAAATGTTTTATAACTTGTAAATAATATTTCATTACTTGCACGTTACTTGTAGTGAGGAAAGATGTTGCTTCTCCACTTAGTATTTTCAGAAAACTCAGGAAAAAGCTAAGTAATTTAGCTCAGTACTGAGCTAAAACCTGATATCAGTATTTGTATCAATGTATTCATGTCTAACTTTTCATTTTCTTTCCTTTTAATCCAATCATAATAAAACATCAGCAACATTATCATCCATCCATCCATTATCTGTAACCGCTTATCCTGTTCTACAGGGTCACAGGCAAGCTGGAGCCTATCCCAGCTGACTATGGGCAAGAGGCAGGGTACACCCTGGACAAGTCGCCAGGTTATCACAGGGCTAGAGACATTATCATGATTCTGAAAATGAGAATTCTGTGGCCTACTTATTAGGACTTATTTTGGATGTGTCTTTTTACCTGTCCAGTTTCGGGCATCATGAATGAGCACAGATTGTCATCAGGACTAACAGGAATTTGAGGACAAATGGTCATATGAGCAAAGAAATGTCTCTGATTACTGGCTCATCCACAGGGCTGCTTTCCTTGCTTCTCATCACTGTGATTAATTGTCCAGCAGAGAGTGTGGGCAAAGTTAATACTCATTGTAATATGCAAACTACAAGCTCTCCCCCTTGACTCTCTGATCTCTTCTCTCTTCTACAACCAACTTACTATACAAATAGAGCCTTGTGGGGAAGGACAGCATCCCACAATTCATAACAATATGCTACAGATTATCATCAAGCACCTACGATAGCCTTAGTACTGAGGATGCAGCAGGAGGCACAAAAAAAGTGTTCTGCTTTAATGAGCACAATTTATCATGTTAAATCTTTCTCAGGTCACACTTTAGCCTTTAGGTTTGAAAAAGATGGGTCACGTCATTTTTCACTTTAAGTATATATAAAAACAGCAGGAGTCATATCCCCTATGGAGAACTGATCAAAATTAAAACATTAATTTAGCGTATTTTAGAATATTGGATACTTTCCTCAGACTTGTATAACTGTATTATATTATGCAAGTCATATTCATTTCACCATTATCATAAATCATTATATTATTTTTATTCCACATGCATAGAAGGTGCAAAACATGCTGGAGTTTACTGAAAACAGAGGGTTACACTGTTTGGTCATTGTTGTAGTCAAGACCATTTCAGCTAAGACCAAAACCCATAGCAACTGACACAAAGACAAGTATAAGTCTTTTACAGATGAAGACAAGACCATGAATAAAGAGATTTTGTTTCACTGGAAAACTCTTTATGGTTTAGAAATCCAGAATGTATCATCGGTAAAGATGCCAATATTGCAAACTTGAGCAGACTGCAGTGAACAAGCATCAGCAATCATAGCTAAAGGAGAGGGAAGGCCAATGTTCATTTCAAATATAATATCAGAAACCATTATTATAGATGCATTGACTTATTTGTTTGTTTCAAGACCAATAATAAAGACTAATCTTGAGTTGGTGACAAATTCAGTGACTTTACTTAAGATTAATTTACATGGGGGAATTCTCATACTCATAGTTGGTTACACACACGTTTAGGTCAATTTTATGGGCAGTCCATTCAGATGTCATGCATCCAAGATTTATTTTATTTTAGTAGAAACATTCAAGAGGGGTTTTTCAATATCACCTGGGCCACTGCCTTTAAAACACATGCATTTGCCCTATCTATCTATCTATCTATCTATCTATCTATCTATCTATCTATCTATCTATCTATCTATCTATCTATCTATCTGCTGTAAAATGTAATAAGGTGTAGCAGAAGTAGGAAAAATGAAGAAAAAAGACTAACATGATGTATGAATAAGAAGAAATGAAATAAACATCTTAGAGTCTAGTGCTTTGCCAATAATGTAGAAATAGTCCTAATTGACAATTGTGTTCAGTCACTTTAAATTTGGTTTAATATAGCATGACTTACACCATCTTTATTCATCAGATTACAAAATAGCACACTTTTATTTATTTATTTATTTATTAGTATCTTGCACTGACAATTGATTGTGCACACAAGCTTATGTAGCCAAAAGGTACTAAATCCATCCATCCATCCATTATCTGTAGCCACTTGTCCTGTACAGGGTCGCAGGCAAGCTGCAGCCTATCCCAACTGACTATGGGCGAGAAGCAGGGTACACCCTGGACAAGTCGCCAGGTCATCGCAGGACTAGGTACTAAATCAAGGTCATGAAATCATTATTTATGTGCAGGAAATACAATTGTGGTCAGGAGTTTGCATACAGTGATGAATTCTTGGATATGAATGCCATGGCAATAGTTTGGCTTTCAGTAATTTCTTTGAACTGTTCTTCTGTGGCAGAATGATTGTACAGCATACATCTTTAATAAAAAAAAAAAACACTAGAATTTGGTGCACAAGTTTTAATTTTCTTTGGGTTTTCTGAAATCAACACAGAATCAAAATTATACATACAGGGTCAAAAATTTATATATGCTCACTTAGATTATTAATTTAGAGGTGCTGAAACTTCCAATGTCTTTTATCTTGCCAAGGACGAGGTCTCTTAACTTCCTGTTAGTGAACATGATTGACTACAGCTGGTAGCTTCTCTGTGCCTTCATAAAAAAGGTTTGTTTACAGCACTTATTGGATTGACTAACATGCAATACAATGGGAAAGTCCAAGGAGCTCAGTGCAGATCTGAGAAAGAGGATCACAGATGTACACAACTCAGGAATGTCTCTTGGAGCTATTTCTAAACAACTGCAAATTCCAAGATCAGTTAAAACAAACGTATGCAAGTTATTGTGAGGTGTAGTCACTTTGCCAAGTTACTTTGCTTCTAGAAAACCCAAACTGTCACCCTCAGCTGAAAGGAAATTGGTCTGGATGGTCAGGAACAACCTGGGAGCCACCATGGCACAGCCTTGCCATGAACTGGAAGCTGATGGATCACTGTCTACAGTTCAGTGAGTTTTACATCATCATGGACTAAGAGGCTGCTATCCAAGAAATAACCCCCCCCCCCCCCACACACACACACACAAAATTGACACCTTCAAGCTTAAAGTTTGAAGCTGACCACACAGACAAAGAAAAAAGCCTTCTGAAGGATAGCTGTATGGTCAGATGAGACAAATATTGAGTTGTTTGACCACAATAATCACCATGTACAGAGAGACACTGTACCAGCTGGTGGTAGCAGCATCATGCTCTAGGGCTGTTTTGCTGCCAGTGAAACTGGTTCATTGCACAAAGTGGATGGAATAATGAAGGAGGACTACCTCAGAATTCTTCAGCATAAACCATCAAAAACTTGAACACAACTTGCGACTTGAGACTTACAACAGGACAATGAACCCAAACACGCATCAGAGCTGGTTGTAGAGGATAAAGCAGGCTAACATTAAGCTTAAAACAAGTCCTGACTTCAACCCTATTGAAAATATATGGACTGTGCTTATCAGTCAAGTCCATGCCAAGAAAAAATAATAATAATAATTGAACTCTACCAATTCTACCATGAAGAGTCATGAAATATCCAACCAGAATTCTGCCAGAAGCTTGTTCATGGTAAACAAAAATGTTTGGTCAAGGTGAGTCTTGCAAAGAGACATTTTACCTAAATGTTAGATTTGCTGTATGTATATTTTTGACCCAGTTTGTAAATTCTAGTGTTCTTTTTTTAATTAAAGATGTATGCTGTACATTCTGCCACAGAAAAAGAACAGTTCAAAGAAATTACTGAAAGCCCAAATATTGCCATGACATTCATATCCAAGATGACATTCATGTTACTGTATGTAAACTTCTAACCACAACTGTAGGTATCCAAAGACTTTTTATTTACTGAAGTGACATAAAAAGATAGATATACAAGCAAACAAACATGCCTACAGAGACAGACGCTTGAAAAACAAACAAACAAACTGTCTGGTGTTGAACTCCCTATGTGTACTAACATGCTTGACCCCACAACAGCACTCCACATTTAGCCCCTCTACTATCAAGGGACACCCTGCAGAGAAAAACATAAATAGAAACTTACATAATAATTGTTCATAGTTTGTATTTTTCTCCTTGCCTCAAAACTCATGCAGGAGATTTATGGTTTTGGTGTTTTCTACATTCTGTCATCTGACTGGAAATAAATGCACTTAATATTAGTGACTGTTTATTAAAGAGTGCTGTAAGGGTAAATAGCTTATTTGATTATATCAAAAATCATAAGTCAGTATATTACAGGAAACTACAGTGTGAATATATCTAGAATTCCATGTAAATTCTCAAATAAATAAATAAATAAATAAATAAAAAAGACTCCTATAAATGGAAAAGCATGTCTGTCTATCTGTCTGTTTTTTGCCATCCTCACAGTTGAGGGTTGGTGATCCAGGAAGCCGTTCTGCAAATTTCACAACTGGTTTCCATGAATTATCTTGGATGATTATAGAACACCAGAGGGACCCAAACCCTCATCTGGTAGCAAGGTAAAATCACGTCAACATTACAAGAATAACCATTTCAAATAACAGTGATACATTTCATATCACCTCCATATCTGCTGTTTGTAAAATGTACCAAAATATACATTAATTATTATTAAAATTAGACCTATAAAATAAATAATCGTTTATAAATAAAATATCTTCTTGGTTTTATCTACTTGCTAAAGCCATGGTTCACAAAGAGCTTACAAAACATGTATGGGATCTCATCATTGATCAAGGTATCAGTCAGAGGAGGAGTACAACAGAATTTCCAGATTAACATAAAACACCGTGATTTAGTGTGGAACACCATGAAGGTGCCACAGTGGAGGCTGGAGACTTATCAGGGAGGTTGCCAAGAGACCTTCATTAAAGGAGCTGCAAACATATGCAGCAATTACTGATCACTCCCTGAATTGTGACCATTGTGACAACAGTCTCTCATATTCTTCACATGTCTGGGCTATGGAGTAGAGTGGCTAGATGAAAGCCCTTTCTCAAACAAAAAGAAAGAAAAAAAATCCCAGCCTGTTTAACTTGTCATAACATACATACAGTCACCCCGAACCATGACAGAAATTGTATTAGGGTCTGATGACATCAAGTAAAACATGCTGCAAAACAAGGCATCTTGTCACCCAAAGAACACCATACCCAGAGTGAAGGGTGGCAGGGTTTCCCATACATAGACCATTGTGTGGCGCAGCGCCACACAATGGATTCCTAGCGCCACACAATCAGACTCGCGATTTTGGAAAAAAAAAATCCGTTGTGCTAATTAAAAATAACGCAGCCTTCCCGATTCGCCTTCCGACCGCTTATTTTAAAAGGTAGCTTACGTCGTGCTCGTGATGAGCTTTATCATAGCCTTCTTGGCTTACATGAAACGGACATCCCTGAGTCAGGCTCTAAACCAATTTTGATGCATACAGTAGCAGCTTGACGTGAGGAACCGGCCTTATTGCATTATCCCATTTATCCCGCTTCAGCAATGACTTCCCACACGATAGGGCACTGGAGTTTTTTTTTCAGGAAGCCACGCAGAATTAAATGTTCTGATAGGGCATGCAGGCTTTGCACCAATTAGGGTAATGCTTTTTCATTACAGTTAGTTGCCTTGGTGTTACCTTAAGTGGTTTCTTACATCTAATTATGATATTTTATTATTTTGTTGTTACATTATACTATTTATTTCATTTTAGTATTGGTTGAGGTAAGTGTTGAGTTCAATATTTAAAATAAAAACCTCCAGCTTGTTTTTTGCAATTTATTCCTTGAATGTCAACTAAAGAATGATTGAAAGATTGCCACCAAAAAGGCAAAAAACTAAGGTAAAAACCAGAGATGCACCGATTTGACCGGCTGCTGATCAGAATCGGACGATTTTCATGTGATCGGCCATGACTGGCGACCGGCCGGTCAAAATTAAAATATGCCGATTTTCTGCCGATCAAAATGTGTGTATCACATAGAGATGAAAGTGGAAATACTCATAATTCACAACTAAAAAGACTGCAGCTACACTGGCAGCTTGAACATGCTTTCTAGTGCGATTGTGTTGCGCTTGTGCAGAACAGTGTCAGTCCTGCGCGCCTAACGAGCTCCGGCGCACGTGCCGTTAACAAAAAAAAAAATTCACTATATTTGGATACAGTGGGGCAAAAAAGTATTTAGTCAGCCACCAATTGTGCAAGTTCTCCCACTTAAAAAGATGAGAGAGGCCTGTAATTTTCATCATAGGTACACTTCAACTATAAGAGACAGAATGGGGGGAAAGAATCCAGGAAATCACATTGTAGGATTTTTAATGAATTAATTGGTAAATTCCTCGGTAAAATAAGTATTTGGTCACCTACAAACAAGCAAGATTTCTGGCTCTCACAGACCTGTAACTTCTTCTTTAAGAGGCTCCTCTGTCCTCCACTCGTTACCTGTATTAATGGCACCTGTTTGAACTCATTATCAGTATAAAAGACACCTGTCCACAACCTCAAACAGTCACACTCCAAACTCCACTATGGCCAAGACCAAAGAGCTGTCAAAGGACACCAGAAACAAAATTGTAGACCTGCACGAGGCTGGGAAGACTGAATTTGCAATAGGTAAGCAGCTTGGTGTGAAGAAATCAACTGTGGGAGCAATTATTAGAAAATGGAAGACATACAAGACCACTGATAATTTCCCTCGATCTGGGGCTCCACGCAAGATCTCATCCTGTGGGGTCAAAATGATCACAAGAACGGTGAGCAAAAATCCCAGAACCACACGGGGGGACCTAGTGAATGACCTGCAGAGAGCTGGGACCAAAGTAACAAAGGCTACCATCAGTAACACACTACGCCGCCAGGGACTCAAATCCTGCAGTGCCAGACGTGTCCCCTGCTTAAGCCAGTACATGTCCAGGCCCGTCTGAAGTTTGCTAGAGAGCATTTGGATGATCCAGAAGAGGATTGGGAGAATGTCATATGGTCAGATGAAGCCAAAATAGAACTTTTTGGTAAAAACTCAACTTGTCGTGTTTGGAGGAGAAAGAATGCTGAGTTGCATCCAAAGAACACCATACCTACTGTGAAGCATGGGGGTGGAAACATCATGCTTTGGGGCTGTTTTTCTGCAAAGGGACCAGGACGACTGATCCGTGTAAAGGAAAGAATGAATGGGGCCATGTATTGTGAGATTTTGAGTGAAAACCTCCTTCCATCAGCAAGGGCATTGAAGATGAAATGTGGCTGGGTCTTTCAGCATGACAATGATCCCAAGCACACCGCCCGGGCAATGAAGGAGTGGCTTCGTAAGAAGCATTTCAAGGTCCTGGAATGGCCTAGCCAGTCTTCAGATTTCAACCCCATAGAAAATCTTTGGAGGGAGTTGAAAGTCCGTGTTGCCCAGCGACAGCCCCAAAACATCACTGCTCTAGAGGAGATCTGCATGGAGGAATGGGCCAAAATACCAGCAACAGTGTGTGAAAACCTTGTGAAGACTTTCAGAAAACGTTTGACCTCTGTCATTGCCAACAAAGGGTATATAACAAAGTATTGAGATGAACTTTTGTTATTGACCAAATACTTATTTTCCACCATAATTTGCAAATAAATTCTTTAAAAATCAGACAGTGAGATTTTCTGGATTTTTTTTTTCTCATTTTGTCTCTCATAATTGAGGTATACCTATGATGAAAATTACAGGCCTCTCTCATCTTTTTAAGTGGGAGAACTTGCACAATTGGTGACTGACTAAGTACTTTTTTGCCCCACTGTATATTATATATCCAAATATAGTGATTTTTTTTTTTTGTGCCAGATATTGGATGTGAAAAGAAGAAAATGTTTGGGGTTGTGTGAATTTCCCATTACAGGAATTAATACGTTAGCCTATTACCAAACATCTAGTTAGATTTGTACAAAGAGAGAGAAAAAATGTCTTTTTGTTTGTTTTACAACCTTGGTTGCACTTGATTCCATTGGAAATTACTCTATAAATACACATTTGACAAAGATGATAGAATGGCTATGGTATAAGTATGACTGGAAATTATTTTTGTATTTTGATACTGAATGAAGAAATGGGTTGTTCTATAAGGCATAAGTTTTCAGATCTAAATAGGCTTATGAAAGTGTGTTCCACAGCAGTTGGCAAATAATATATGAGGGGGAAGTTGTTTTTGTGCCAGATATTGGATGGGAAAAGAAAAAATGTTTGTGTGAATTTCCTATTTCAGGAATTATGTTAATACCAAACATGAAGAAAGATTTTACAAAGAACAATGTCTTTTTGTTTGTTTTCAACCTTTGAGGTGTTTTTATTACTGAATTATATACTGAATTTATTACTGAAAATCTGGCAGAATGTTCTATTAAAGAAAAGATAAAAAGAAAATAGTCTTTGTGTGTGCTGTGAAGTGGTTTGAAAAAATGAAATCGGAATCGGCCAAAATCAGTATCGGCAGGTCACACTCCATGGAAAATCGGAATTGGCCCAAAAAATTGCAATCGGTGCATCTCTAGTAAAAACTAAACTTTAACTTCAATTTTGGTGAGTAATTTTCATAAATTTAAAAGACAGGTTTTCCACCAACATCAAGCCCAGCAAACTAATGGCCTGCCCTGTAATGTAAAGTTGGGTCAAGGAATGAAACCAGGCAGGGTTCTGGTAAAAATTGTTTTAGCTGTCTTCTCTTAAAGAACTTTAAAAGAATTTAGATTGAACTGAATAATCTCAAATGCTTCTTGTAGCTTTAAAATAGTCCCAGCAGGTGACTCTGAAGAAAAATACTGTGTGTTTGAACACCGCATGCTGTAAACACTTTGCATACACCCCAATGACCGACTCCACCGACCGCCACGACACCACCGCGCACGATTCCCTCATCGGCACAGTGGAGCACCACAAATTGCTACCTGGTCTGTGGGAAACACTGGGTGGTGGTGGCAACATCATGCTATAGGGCTGCTTTTCTTCAGCTGGGACTGAGTCTAGTCAAGATAAAGGGAATCATGAATAGCTCCAAATCGCAATGTATTTTGGCACAAAACTTGCAGGCCTCTGTTAGACAGCTGAAGATGAAGAAAATGTTCACCTTCCAGCATGATAATGACACAAAACAAAAAGAGGGCTGCGCACAGGAAAGCTGTTTGTAATTTGATGGATCTAGAGGATTTTTGCAAAGAGGAGTGGAATAAAATTGTCAAAATCAAGATATGCGAAGTTGCTAGATTTTTACCAAAAAGAATGAGTGCTGTATTACAAGCAAATAGTGTTTTAACAAAGTATTAGTTAGGGGTGTGCACACTTATGCACTTTTTTTATTTTCTTTTTCAAGTTTTTTTCCTTAATTTTGTTGGTTGGTATAACACATTATAGGTGGAAAAGGATCTGACATGATTTATCTTGGTTTAATTTTTACATAAAAAAAGCCTTGCATTTTAACGAGTGCATAAGCTTTCTATGTACACTCCATGTTACAGCTTTCCTGATGCATAATTGAGCCATAATTGAGCTACAGTCATAAATTATATATCTAAAAAAGTGACCTATATGGTTATTTTACATGATAGAATGAGCAATGATTTTAGGTACGCTGCAGACTTATGTCACAATAAGTGTGCCTGTACCATATATATGATTTTTACAAACACCAAATAAATATGCCCTGCACACACAAACTAAAGATCCCAAATTGTAACTGAAGTGTTTTTGGTTTTTTGGGTTTTTTTTTTTATTCTCTTGAACAAAATATCTTACTAGCTCCAGCATAAATGTCTCGCCTGGGGATATGAAGCTAGTGAATATTTCAGATTGATATCTCTGCACTCTGTGAAAATCAACTAAAGGTTAATGCGCTATATAGGGTGTGGAGGAGTAATATTCCTCCAAGATATGTCAGCACAGGTGTGCACAGTAGGTAGCACTTAGTGCATAGCTAATAGCCTCAGAATGGAGAGGGAGGCCTAGGCTTCATTACACCGAATGTAGCTTCCAGCATGGAAGCCTTGTGGAAAAATAATCTTTTTACCCTTGTTTTATTTATTTATTTTCTTAACTAGGCCCATACTCTGCATATTGGTGGATAATTGGATCCCAATGTGCCGACAGCTGTGGATAGTGAATAGGTCTCACACCATAGCACCTTAAAGGAGCCGTCCACCGTACTTCCATAATGAAATATGCTCTTATCTGAATTGAGACGAGCTGCTCCGTACCTCTCCGAGCTTTGCGCGACCTCCCAGTCAGTCAGACGCGCTGTCACTCCTATTAGCAATGTAGCTAGGCTCAGCATGGCCAATGGTATTTTTTGGGGCTGTAGTTAGATGCGACCAAACTCTTCCGCGTTTTTCCTGTTTACATAGGTTTATATGACCAGTGATATGAAACAAGTTCAGTTACACAAATTGAAACGTAGCAATTTTCTATGCTATGGAAAGTCCGCACTATAATGACAGGCGTACTAACACCTTCTGCGCGCTTCGACAGCGCATTGAGCCGTATCAATGCGCTGTCGAAGCGCGCAGAAGGTGTTAGTACACCTGTCATTATAGTGTGGACTTTCCATAGCATAGAAAATTGCTACATTTCAATTTGTGTAACTGAACTTGTTTCATATCACTGGTCATATAAACCTATGTAAACAGGAAAAACGCGGAAGAGTTTGGTCGCATCTAACTACAGCCCCAAAAAATACCATTGGCCATGCTGAGCCTAGCTACATTGCTAACAGGAGTGACAGCGTGTCTGACTGACTGGGAGGTCGCGCAAAGCTCGGAGAGGTACGGAGCAGCTCGTCTCAATTCAGATAAGAGCATATTTCATTATGGAAGTACGGTGGACTGTTCCTTTAAAAGGGGGTTATTGTACAAGGTATACATTATGTAAGTGCATCAACTTCCTAGAATGAAGAATGCAGTACACACACTGGTCTTTTTACAGAAAATTACTGACTGATCACTCCAACAGCAATGTTAAAACACCATAGTCTTGCCTGAGAATATATGATGAATCCATTAAAACTTTTAGTGGGAAACCTGTATACTGTAGGTAAAATGCACAGTTTTTCACTTTATCATGCATTTCCTGTGCAAGGTCAATTAGAGTATCTGCTATATTTCCATAAGTGGTCATTTCATACATAATGGGCCTCATTTATCAATCTTTGAGTAAAGTTCTGTGTACATTTTTGCATAAGCCAAAACAAACTAAAATTTTCTACTGGATTTACAAAAGTTTCAGAAAGGCTGAATTTCTTTGTACTCATGCATATTTTGAACACCCGTGATATATAAAGCACATTCCTGACATAGCTCATTTGCTTATAGTGATGCCCATAAAGCTCCATGAAGATTCAAGTGCACAGAGAACTGGGAACATGAAATAAATGGTCAGGGTGAAGTCTGAAAGACAGAAATAAAAATGATTTTGACTCACTACTTTGCCATTTAAAATAATAATAATAATAATAATAATAATAATAATAATAATAATAAGCAAGGGCTAAATATTCCATCAGCTGAGGCATTTGTTTATAATGTACAGTTTTGAGCATACAAATCAGCTGATCCTCTGTTTATACTTTCACATTTCTTTTGTCATAATTAAATAATTAGATTTATTTGTCTTAAACTCTGGGATCATGTTGGCTTTCTGTCCTTTTTTATATCTTGAATTAAATCCAATAAGATAAAGCTACAGTGTCTTGCAAAAGTATTCATCCCCCTTTGTTTTTGTCCTGTTTTGTTACATTACAAGCTGGAATTAATATGGATTTTGAGGGGGTTAGCACCATTTGATTTACACAACATGCCTACCACTTCAAAGGTGCAAATTGTTGTTTTATTGTGACACAAACAATAATTAACCTCCTAAGGCCCAAGCTGTTTTTTTACATGCATTTTTTATTTCTCTTTGCTATTTGGGCTTATTAGAACCTGAGTAGAATAAAAACTAAGCATCATCTTTTGATAAGATGTACTTTTAGAGAAAAAGTATGTCCACATACTGTATGTGGATTCTTGTTCCGAATTTCCATAAAGTGCTGTCCACGCATGTGACCGCTAAGCCCTAGGAGGTTAAGATAAAACAAAACAAAAATCTGGAGTGTGCGTATTCACACACCCCTCCCCCCAAAAAAATTCATTCATTCATTCATTCATTCATTCATTCATTCAATACTTTGGAGAGCAACCTTTTGCTGCAATTACAGCTGCAAGTCTCTTGGGATATGTCTCTATTAGCTTAGCACATCTAGCCACTGGGATTTTTGTCCATTCCTCAAGGCAAAACTGCTCCAACTCCTTCAAGTTAGATGGGTTGCGTTGGTGTACAGCAATCTTCAAGTTATGCCACAGATCCTCAGTTGGATCGAGGTCTGGGCTTTGATTAAGCCATTCCAAGGCATTTAAATGTTTCCCTTTAAACCACTCCAGTTTAGCTTTAGAAGTATTTTTAGGGTCATTTTCCTGCTGCAATATGAACCTTTAGTCCCAGTCTCAAACCTCTGGCTGACTCAAAACAGGTTTTCCTCCAGAATTGCCCTGTATTTAGTGCCATCCATCTTTCCTTCAGTCCTGACCAGCTTTCCTGTTGCTGCAGATGAAAAATATCCCCACAGCATGATGCTGCCACCACCATGCTTCACTGTAGGAATGGTGTTCTCAGGGTGTTGGGTTTGTGTCGCACATGGCATTTTCCATGATACCCAAAAAGAACAATTTTAGTCTCATTTGACCAGAGAATCTTCTTCCATGTGTTTCGGGGAGTATGTCACATGATGTTGGACAAACTCCAAACGTGTTTTCTTCAGCAATGGCTTTTTTCTGGTCACTCTTCCATAAAGCCCCACTCTGTGGAATGTATGGCTTAAAGTGGTCCAGTGGACAGATACTCCCATCTCCGCTGTGCATCTTTGCAGCTCCTTCAGTGTTATCTTTGTTGCATATCTGATTAATGCCCTCCTTGCCCGATCTGTGAGTTTTGGTGGGTGGCCTTCTCTTGTCAAGTTTGTAGTGGTTCCATATTCTTTCCATTTTGCTATAATGGATTTAATGGTGGTCCCTGGAATATTCAAAGTTTGGGGCATTTTTATCACGCAACCCTGATCTGTCCTTCTCCACAACTTTATCTCTGACATGTTTGGAGTGCTCCTTGGCTTTCATGTTGCTTGCTTCATAGAGTTGCAGAGTCAGGGTCCTTCCAGAACAGGTTGGTTTATGTAGACATCATTTGACAGATCATGTGACATGCTGATTGCACACAGGTGGATCTTTAATCAACTAATAATGTGACTTATAAAGTGAATTGGTTGGACCAGCTCTTATTTAGAGGTTTCATACAAAAGTTCTTCTCTGTGCTCTCATGGAAGGCAGTCGCATTTCTCTGCCTCTCCCTTCCCTTATCTTTCCTGCTTCTGCTGTCTCGTCTGTGTATTGTCTATACTTTTGAGAGACTCTCTCCGCACTGCTCTCCAAACTAAAAATCATGGAATTGATAAACTGGTCTCTTCACGCAATTGACACAATCTTCTTGAGGAGAAGCCTGGGTTCAGGGGAACCAGCCTGTCCTGCCGGAACGTTTGCAGCTGGCTATACGATGGATGCGTGGGAGAGGTAGCGGGTCATGTGCCTGGTGGCTCTTTCTGTGGAGGACATTGAAGACATCTACCTATTTGGAACTATGATTACAGAACTTTTGCTGATTGGATTAGGCATTGCCCTGGTTTATCGAGGAAATCAGAAAACGGTGACAGCTGTCCAAAGCCCCATAAAGCTGCCTGACATGATTGAAGCGGTGGGCAGAGCTGTCAGCAGTCAGACTGTGGCTATTCAGAACTTGAACTGCAACATGGATAACATCATGGAGAAGCTTTTGGCTTTGCAAAGGAAAATGGATCGATTCGGAGACCAGAATGGACAAAACAGAGTAGTCATGTAAAGGAATGCATCTACTCGCCCCAAGACCAAACAATCCCAATCTTATCTGCTTTTGGCTCCCTCAGACAGCACTGGCCTTGGCCAAGGCCGTTGCTGGGGAACCCCCCCCCCGGAGATCACTGCTGTTAGACTCTCTCATATTCCTTCCCCCACTTCCCACAGTCACCGCTTTTACCCCCAGTGTGGCAAGTGGGTAAGTGCCGTCTTTGGCTGCAGGACCGGACTGCTTGTTTGCGCTGGGTTACCTATACCTCTGCCCCTCCCCCCTTACCCCCTCCTATGATTGCCCCCTCCCTCACTCCCTTCCCCCTCGAGTCCCGAGTCATGTGTAAAGTGTACTGTGTTATTTTTGTGCTTATGTGCTGAGGTGTTTTTTTAATGTTCCCACACTGTACTCCCCATAGGAGCATAGTGTGGGGTTGCTTTTTTTTCTCCTCCCCTCCCCTCATGTTACTCTGTATTTTTCATCCCTGTCTTCCTGTCCAGTCTACTCCCCGTGTGTCAACTGTATGTATGTGTATATGTACGGACGGGTTGACGGCTAATTTCGCTGGTACTTGTGACTAAGTGACAATAAAGGGTTCATTCAAAGAGGGTGAATACCTATGCACACTCCAGATTTCTGGGGGGGGGGGTATCTTAATTATTGTTTGTGTCACAATAAAACAACAATTTGCACCTTTAAAATGGTAGGCATGTTGTGTAAATCAAATGGTGCTAACTCTCCAAAAATCCATTTTAATTCCAGCTTGTAATGTGACAAACCTGGGACAAACACAAGGGGGATGAATACTTTTGCAAGACATTGTATATGTTTTCCACAAATTATGCTTAGGACAATTGTTCTGCTAGAAGACCCAGTTGCAAGCAAGCTTTAAATTTATGGCTGATGTTGTGAGGTGTTGCTTTCGTCTGTCTAGATAATCCTCTTTCCTCATGATGCCATATACCGTATTTTCCGAAGTGCAGCAGTCTTGGGATTCAGTTAAACCTTTTGAATCAAAGCTTGTTCACCCCTGGGAGTTAATTTGTGCCTCTTTCCTGAGTTATCTGTGTCTGTGTGGTCCCAAGATTTTTATATATGCATAAAATTGTTTGTACAGATGCTCATGGTATCTTTAGATGTTTGGAAATAAGGAGGAACCAGATTTGTGGACGCCCACTATTATTATTATTATTATTTTATTATCTCCCTGAGATCTTGGCCAAATTGCTTGGATTCTCCCATGGTAATAACACAACAGTTAAAATCAGCACTTAGTAGTAATTTCGATGCTTAAGTATTTTAGATACTGTGTTCATTGTTCTTGTCACTATTTGTGCTTTGTGAAAAGGGCAAAACGCACTATTTTTGCCTTGTAGTCAAGCCAGAAAGAATGAAACATAACTTTTCAGAAATATCCAAGAATTTACTGCCTAGGTTTGCAGTCCTTTCTGGAAAAAACAGCTAATAATATAAATTGCCTTTGGTACAAAGTGTCAGAAAGATTTTCTTTTTTCCCATTTGAAAAAGGTCCAAAGAAACCAAGGAGCAAATAAATAACGGAACAATCCTGACAAAAGCGGAAAAGGAATTGGCTTCATACTCCATCTGACAGAAACTGATTGCCTCCAGTGGGTTTGTTCAAATATAGAAGGCCAGAAGGGTCAACTATGAAGATCACAGAATTTATTTTTTAAAATGTTCTCCTTTCAGATTTACCCCAAACCACAGAAGCAGAAATTTATAAACTCAAGCATTAGCCCTGATGGACACATAAGATGGCTTAACTTAAGCTTTTTGGGAGACTTGGTTTAGGGGGAAATTTAATACAGAAATCAAGTAATTGTTTCAACAACCTTATGCAATGCCACAGCATTTATTTCCATCCAGAGTTGCATTTTTTTTTTTTTTGCCAAGATCTTGTCTTGACCATGGGAGAGTTGAGCCACTCTGTAAAGTCTTGTCCAGCACATCCCAAATAATTTCAATGGACTTAAGGTCAGGATTCTGTGATGGCCAATTCATGTGTGAAAATGATTCCTCATGCTCCCTGAACAACTCATTCACAATGTGAACCCTCATTTTATGCTCTTGCCTTTAGGGAAGAAAAAATGCCATTGATGCGATAACCTGGTCATTCAGTACATTCAGGTAGACAGCTGACTTCATTTTACTACCATATAATGTTGCTGAGCCTCAATCTGACCAATTGAAGCAACCCTAGATCATAACATTGTCTCCGGAGGCTTGTACAGTGGGCACTATACATGATGAGTGCATCACTTCATGAGTTTCCCTTCTTAACCTGACACACCCATCACTCTGGAATAGGGTAAATCTGGACTCATCAGATCACATGACCTTTCCCATTGCTCCAGAGTCAAGTGGCTTTCTTATGGCCACACATCTGTTTTATCCCAATCCTGTGAGTTCTCGTCACACTGTGTGTGTGGAAATGCTCTTACTTTCACCATTAAACATAGCTGTGAGTTCTACTGTTGATTTTTTATGATTCAACAATGCCAAGCATTTAAGTGATCTCTGATCATGGTCAGTCAAGATTTTTTCCAATCACATGTCTTCCACAAAGTTGATGGTTCACCACTATCCTTCCAGGGTTTAATAACACTTTAGAAAGTTCTTAACTCAATTCCACTAATTTCAGCAATCTCCTTCGTTGCTTTCTTTGCTTGATGCAGACTAATAATTTGACCCTTCTGAAACACAGTGACATCTATTCCATGACCATGAGATTTGTCTTCCAACATGGTTGTTAAAGAAATGACAAGTTACTCACTGCATCAGTTACAGTTAAAAGAATTGTTGCCAGCTGAAACATATTAATCACTGCAGTAGTTATCCAATCTAAGGCTCTGAAGCAGTTACAGTTGTGGTCAGAAGTTTACATACAGTGACATGAATGTCATCTTGGATATGAATGTCATGGCAATATTTGGGCTTTCAATTATTTCTCTGAACTGTTCTTTTTCTGTGGCAGAATGATTGTACAGTATACAGTACGTCTTTTAAAAAAAACCTAGAATTCGGTGCACAATTTTCTTTGGGTTTTCTGAAATCAACACAGGGTCAAAAGTTTCCATACAGGTTCAAAAACAAATAAAGTCAAACGTAAATAATTTGTGTTTTGCCCATCACTGTCAGGTTTAAAATGTTTCAAAGATTGCATCTCAGTATGACTGATTGGAATTCATTGATGTACTTGTTGGTACTGGCTTTGATAAATTTTGAAAGGAGAACTGTATCTCTTTGTGAAGTACAGAATTATATAATCACACATGGAATTTCACAATGGCTATGGCATTCTAGTGTTACAGAATGAAAAAGTTTTATATATATACTGTCGCCTCACAGCAAGAAGGTCCTGGGTTCGAGCCCAGCGGCCAACAAGGGCCTTTCTGTGTGGAGTTTGCATGTTCTCCCCATGTCTGTGTGGGTTTCCTCTGGGTGCTCCAGTTTCCCCCACAGTCCAAAGACATGCAGGTTAGGCTAATTGGTGGCTCTAAATTGACTGTAGGTGTGAGTGTGAATGGTTGTTTGTCTCTATGTGTCAGCCCTGCGATGACCTGGAGACTTGTCTAGGGTGTACCCTGCCTCTCGTCCATAGTCAGCTGGGATAGGCTCCAGCTTGCCCATGACCCTGCACAGGATAAGCAGCTACAGATGATGGATGGATAATAATAACTGCAAAAGCTTCATCCCACCTGGCCAGGTTTTGCATCTTCACAGATTGAGGCTTCATATGGCGTGGCCAACTCAGGTGGGTTGTCATTCACATCCAGAATACGGATGCTAACTGAAGTCTGAGAAGCCATGGACTGGTTATCTGGAGAAAGAAAGAACAAGAGAATGGGAAGATAGATGATAAAGGGCATAAGTAGGTAAGAATGAATAACTAATATTAATGTTGCATTTATTTTCTCCTTACCACAGCTTTCTTATACAGTATAACTAAAATGGAATATGCCATATAGACAATATCATAAACATGTGATATATAGGTGATTTACTGTTGTTACTTATAAGCCAGTAAAGTAATCACAAACCTGGTTTAACTATTATTCTCTCATGGTTAACTTAGCGGTAAATTTGTTTCACATCATTCTGATGATGTATACTTTGTTGATGGCAACACTATTGCAGCTTTAAACCCAGAACTTGCCTGTCATATAAAGTCTCATCTCATCTCATTATCTCTAGCTGCTTTATCCTGTTCTACAGGGTCGCAGGCAAGCTGGAGCCTATCCCAGCTGACTATGGGCGAAAGGCGGGGTACACCCTGGACAAGTCGCCAGGTCATCACAGGGCTGACACATAGACACAGACAACCATTCACACTCACATTCACACCTACGGTCAATTTAGAGTCACCAGTTAACCTAACCTGCATGTCTTTGGACTGTGGGGGAAACCAGAGCACCCGGAGGAAACCCATGCGGACACGGGGAGAACATGCAAACTCCGCACAGAAAGGCCCTTGCCAGCCACGGGGCTCGAACCTGGACCTTCTTGCTGTGAGGCGACAGCGCTAACCACTACACCACTGTGCCGCCCCATATAAAGTCTAATAAACAAATAAGAAACACTTTCTTTACTGAAGATTAGTGCAAATGAAAACCAGGCTTTAATTTGATTTTAAAATTAGATACAGTTAAGTTTTTCTACATATCCACTGAGCGCTAGCTCCTCCCCACATTTTGAAGGCAAATCATGACAGAACAAACCTATTTTTCACATCAAGCTTGGCTAAAGTTTGTGGCAGGAAATTTTCATAATTAGAACAGTTTTAATCACAGTATCCAAAAACCTTCAGAATATAATTTTAAGATATTACGACATTGTAAAATCACTGGGAAGACTGTCACTGTTAGATTCCTTTCAGGCTAACATGAGTCGGAAATGTGCAGTCATTATTATTTTTAGACTTATTATTAAAATCAGTTGTGTATTTTTTTTTACATTCTTAACATACTGAAACACAGCAGTAAAGGTACATTAATGTGTTGAAATAAAAAAAAATCACGATTATTATTACGCTGTATACCATAATCTCGTTTTTTTTTCCTCATGGTAATTGCATTTTTTAAACAGCAGAGGGGGTAGTAACATACAATAGCAGGAATGCATGTGACTTCACCATAGGCAGACGTAAGACAGATCTAATGGTACGAACACACACACACGGGAAAGAGCTGTTGTGAATTTGACTGTACAAATAGATTTAACATAAAATCAGAGCTTTTTACAGAAAAGCTGAAAAGCTAAATTAAAAGCTAAACTACTGAAAGCTAAAGTAAAGAGGAGCAAATAGAGGTTGTACTGTACAAATGTTCATCAATGTTTATCAAGAAAAGGCATGTTTTTTAAAAAAAAAACTAATAAAAGGAATACTTTAGTTAATAGGATATTATGTTTTACGCCAACCTTTACAAATGTGGGTAAATGTGGTTATTAAGAAAATGAAAGGGGGGGCATGGCCTAAAGGTTAGAGAAGTAGCTTTGGGACCAAAAGGTGGCTGGTTCGATTCCCTGGACCAGCAGGAATGGCTGAAGTGCCCTTGAGCAAGGCACCTAGCCCCCAACTGCCCCCCCCAACTGCCCCCCAGGCTGCTCTGGGTATGGTGTACATCTCTCTGGATAAGAGCATCTGCTAAATGCCCGTAATGTAAATGATTTTTTAAACAAACAAACAAAAAACAAATAAGTTGGTCCAGAATAGGACATGTTACTTTTTTGTAATAAAATTTTTCTTCGTTTGATTTTTTAAAAATATACAGTGGTGTTTGAAAGTTTGTGAACCCTTTAGAATTTTCTCTATTTCTGCATAAATATGACCTAAAACATCATCAGATTTTCACACAAGTCCTGAAAGTAGATAAAGAGAACCCAGTTAAACAAATGAGACAAAAATATTATAATTGGTCATTTATTTATTGAGAAAAATGATCCAATATTACAGTACATATATGTGAGTGGCAAAAGTATGTGAACCTCTAGGATTAGCAGTTGATTTGAAGGTGAAATTAAAGTCAGGTGTTTTCAGTCAATGGGATGACAATCAGGTGTGAGTGGGCACCTTGTTTTATTTAAAGAACAGGGATCTATCAAAGTCTGATCTTCACAACACATGTTTGTGGAAGTGTATCATGGCATGAACAAAGGAGATTTCTGAGGACCTCAGAAAAAGTGTTGTTGATGCTCATCAGGCTGGAAAAGGTTACAAAACCATCTCTAAAGAGTTTGGACTCCACCAATCCAGTCAGATAAATTGTGTACAAATGGAGGAAATTCAAGACCACTGTTACCCTCCAACAAAGGTCACTCCAAGAGCAAGGCGTGTAATAGTCGGCAAGGTCACAAAGTACCCCAGGGTAACTTCTAAGCAACTGAAGGCCTCTCTCACATTGGCTAATGTTAATGTTCATGAGTCCACCATCAGGAGAACACTGAACAACAGTGGTGTGCATGGCAGGGTTGCAAGGAAAAAGCCACTGCTCTCCAAAAAGAACATTGTTGCTCATCTTCAGTTTGCTAAAGATCATGTGGACAAGCCAGAAGGCTATTGGAAAAATGTTTTGTGGACAGATGAAACCAAAATAGAACTGTTTGGTTTAAACAAGAAGCATTATGTTTGGAGAAAGGAAAACACTCATTCCAGTATAAGAACCTTATCCCATCTGTGAAACATGGTGGTGGTAGTATCATGGTTTGGGCCTGTTTTGCTGCATCTGGGCCAGGACGGCTTGCCATCATTGATGGAACAATGAATTCTGAATTCTATCAGCGAATTCTAAAGGAAAATGTCAGGACATCTGTCCATGAACTGAATCTCAAGAGAAGATGGGTCATGCAGCAAGACCACGACCCTAAGCACACAAGTCATTCTACCAAAGAATGGTTAAAGAAGAATAAAGTTAATGTTTTGGAATGGCCAAGTCAAAGTCCTGACCTTAATCCAATCGAAATGTTGTGGAAAGACCTGAAGTGAGCAGTTCATGTGAGGAAACCCACCAACATCCCAGAGTCGAAGCTGTTCTGTACGGAGGAATGGGCTAAAATTCCTCCAAGCTGGTGTGCAGAACCGATCAACAGTTACCGGAAATGTTTAGTTGCAGTTATTGCTGCACAAGGGGATTACATCAGATACTGAAAGCAAAGGTTCACATACTTTTGCCACTCACAGATATGTAATCTTGGATCATTTTCCTCAATAAATAAATGACCAAGTATAATATTTTTGCCTCATTTGTTTAACTGGGTTCTCTTTATCTACTTTTAGGACTTGTGTGAAAATCTGATGATGTTTTAGGTCATATTTATGCAGACATTTAGAAAATTCTAAAGGGTTCACAAACTTTCAAGCGCCACTGTATATATCATGGGAAAATCTAATCATGAACCTAATATCTTGAACTGAATCGTGATTTGAGTGAATCATTACATGCTTAATGTTAAGTATTATTTACATTAATTTACTTTATGGCAGTTGGCAGAAACCCTTGTGCAGAGCAACTGACAGAAGTGCTTTGAAGTCTATATCAATGAATAAAGACATCCTCAAACTGGTTGACTAGGTCAGTCTAAAAACCTTGTTCAGGGTTTAGTATAGTATGAGAAACATTTTTAAATACCAAAGTGCTAATACTTTCACTCATTTAAAATTGGGTGGTTTGCCACCAAAGGTGTCATGTTCCAAGTTGTTCCAACTTGTCCAAGTTGTTCCAACTTGTCCAAGTTGTTCCAACTTGTCCAAGTTGTTCCAACTTGTCCAAGTTGTTCCAACTTGTCCAAGTTGTTCCAACTTGTCCAAGTTGTTCCAACTTGTCCAAGTTGTTCCAACTTGTCCAAGTTGTTCCAACTTGTCCAAGTTGTTCCAACTTGTCCAAGTTGTTCCAACTTGTCCAAGTTGTCAACACTTCTACAGTATTTATCTATATATAGATATGTTTTTATACAATACCTGTCAAAAGTTTGGACACCTAATTCAATGTTTTTTCTTTATTTTTATTTATTAAAATATGCTTCATGTCTTAAAGTAATGATGGCTGTCGTTTCTCATTACTTAGTTGAGCGGTTCCTGATATAATATGGATTACTCCAGTTGTCAAATAGGGCTATTTACTGTATTTTTATTATTTATTTATTTTTACTGTTTACAGTTTGATGGTCTCAAATGCATTAAGAAAGCAAGAAACTGCACTAATTAACTTTTGACAGGAGACACCTGTTTATTGTAAAGCATTCCAGGTGACGACTTCATGAAGCTGGTTAAGATAATGTCAATAGTGTGCAAAGTGTCATCAAGGTAAATGGTGGCGACAGTAAAGAATCTAAAATATGAAACATATTTTTCACACTTTTTTTTTGTTTCCCATATAATTTCATCTATGTTCCAGATGTTATCTCATAGTTTGATGTCTTCATTAAAAAATAGTCAAAATACACTATGAATGAGTAGGTGTGACCAAACTTTTGAATGGTACTGTATATATCTCCAGATCTATTGAAGGCCTAACAAATTATTCATCATTACCTATTATGTACATTAAAACTGATTCTGGTTCAGTAAGCTTAATTCCACTCCATTTATGCATGCAGCTCCGGGATAAACTTAGTCACATGAGGCTAAGATATTAAGGAAAGGGATTTCCGCAGCTTAGAGTGATGCTGCACATCTGCTGCAGGCTCACCAGATGTGAGAATGCCAAATATCCTGTCAGCCATGAAATATATTGGAAAAGCACTTCTTCTGATTGCTGCTGAACTTAGCACATAAGCAGCAAAGAAACATTGCAATACAAGAAATGGTTTGTGTGCTGGAAGTGCAGAAGTGTTTCAAGGATGCCAGAGTAATAATATGTTTCTAGCATAAAGGTCATTTAAGAGTGCAGGAAATTATTTGATGCTTGAAGGGTTTTATCATAGAAAAAACTATCTGGAACACAAGCACTTAAAACATTCTTTATGAAAACACCATTGTGAATATTCAGTATGATATAAAATGTATTAATAAATGTCTCAATTACTCACTCTCACCCTGTACTGTTGGACTCAGGGGCCACAGTTACACATAATTTAGTGTGGACTCTCACATCTGAAAGGGGGTGTTTTTAAAGAATTCTTAAGCTAAGACATGGTCAACCTCTTTCCTAATAGATAATCGGCACAGAAAACTATAATCGGCACAGAAAACTCAGGAATTAAAATCAGTGCAAAACTAAAACTAAGACAAACATGAAAGTATGAGTATTGTTGTTGTTAAATAGATTCATTAATTTTTTTTTTTTTTCCCCATTCTGCTTCTCCTGCTGGGAGCTGAGGTGACAACAGGCTGAGAATGTGTGTCTGGAATATCCCAAGCAATATATTCCTATTCCATGCATGTTTTCAAGTCAGCTGTTAGGTGTAGTTCCTTCAGGAGCTCCTGGGTCTACCATGGGGTCAGTCCAGTGGGACATGCCTAATATTGTTCCAACAAGCACAGATTAGGGTACGGCCTTATAAGGTACCCAAACCCCTTTAACAGGCTCCTCTCAACTTGAAGGAGCAGCAGCACTATTTTGAGGCCCTTCTGGAATCTTCTTCTCACCCTATCATAGAGTCTCAGCCCAGCAGAGGAACCTCATTTCTGCTGCCTGTACTTGTGACCTTATTACCCACAAATTGTGACCACAGGTAAGGATAGACCAAAAAGTGAAAGCTTTTTCTGAAAACTGAACTCCTGCTTCACCATCAGTGGTTGTAATGCTATTGCTGCTGACCAAAGCTATTAGTCAATCTCACTATTAAATATTTGCTGGGTTCTGAGAGAAAGGCAGACCTCCTGAAGTTCTCAAATTAAAGAGATGTCAGCATTGAATGCAAGATTTAAAACTTCATTATTCCTCCAAACCATGGTTTATTGTAAGGAATGGATGGTGCAGAGATGGTCTGCAGCTCTGAATGTGGGCCTTATATAGTAGCTTTAAGCACAACTGTCTGTAATTTGGCCATCAAGCAGCTAAAAGAAGTAGATCACTTGTCATAAGTACATTCCAACCCCACTATAATGAACTACTTGGGGGACATCCAAATAGTTTGTTATACCGAAAAGTTCGTAAGACTGAAATGCAACCATTTTAGCACATTATCCTCATCACAAATTTCTCCTTCCAAGTCACTTTCACAGTTCATTAATGGAGTTAAAGAATCACAAATGGAGACAATGATTTCTTTGTCTGTTATGGAAATGATTGCGGTTACCGGTGTATCATTGTCAGTGTCCACCCACTGACTCACTATGTTTTCTAAATCTTCACTATTCAGTTCATTCATGTATTGCAAATCACCGATGATGTAATTTATGTTGTGCCGTGGGGCTCGGTGGGGGTATAAACATACCACCAGTATGCTTTAATTAGGTGTTAAGTTTAGCAGTATCAGCAGTCATTTTGTCCTTTTATCGATCCTTTGATCAACATTCTCAATAATTGCTAGTGATTGACACCTAAACTTGACTAGTTAAGCCTTTGTTTTATAGTGTTAACACATTGTTAACTTGACTGCAGACTTGATTACTTGGTGTTTGTCTATGGTGGGAAGAAGAGTGCATGGCTTAGGTGGGGTTTACATTAGACCGTATCAGCGGATCATCAGATTAACGTTTTTAAAACGATTAGCGTGCACACAGCAACGCCAATACATGATTAGCGTGCACACAGCAACGCCAATACACGGATACGCTCAGCTCTGCAGGCATCCTGCGCTCCAAATCACTCCGCCCTGAACAGCGAGTGCCCTCTGGAGGGTGCGCACTCCGGCCCTGCGCAGCTCACAGAGCGCGCGAGTGAAGCGCACGAGCAGTGATTCGGGACTGAGCCGCTGTGTGTGTGATCCCAGTGCATATCGGGTATGCGCGTCACTTACCACTTGCAAGTGGAAGGATGGCAAGCCTAAAGACAATCATAACTACACAATGGGCAGTATTTGCATCAGTATTTGCAGTATTTTCATACTTTTATACTCTTTAATGAAAGGTGATACAAGGCGGAAGTCCACGCCGTTTTTCAGCAGTCGCATCACATGACCAACGCCAGCGAATTAGGAAGGTGGATGTCACAGTGACGTTGTCCAATGACGACGCCAGCTAGAGCTCAGCACTGCGTATCCACATATCCGCGTATTCTCAATGTTTACACAGCACCGGACCAGACACGATCTGGATTGAATACGTGGACCCTGGCGGATTCCCGTTTCCTGGCGTTTTAATGTAAACGGACAGTGCATCCGTGAAGAAAATGAGACAGATACAGTCTAATGTAAACTTGGCCTTAGTGTGGCATGTAAGCAGGCGAATGATAGATGTAATTGCAGGAAGTGTTTATTTACAAAGAATTCAAAAATGTAAGATAAAGGCAGAGTCATGAGACGGACAATGGTCAAGCGAAGCACAAACAGAATGGCAGAGGCAAGACAAAAGGTAGAGTTTAAATACACAAAACAAAGTCAAAACCAGAAAGGCAATACACAGACACAAGGCTTGGTAATGTGAGATACTAGGTACAATACATATGCTTTACCAAGTCTGTGTGTTTACCTTATAAGTGCACACTGTGATTGTGTGCTAATCCGGAGCAGGTGCATAGTAATTAGTCCTAATGGCGCTCCATGCTCCAAGCATGATGTCCAAGTGAGATGTCCAAGTTCAGTGGGGCCTGACTGAACTAAATGTTTTGGCCAAGTGGACCAACTGTCATATTGTTAGCAGTTCCATTCTTCCATTTATTAGGCTGGGATAGGCCCACAAGGGTTGGAGGAATCCACATACTGCCAGGACTGATGGTCTGTGAGCTCTTGAATTTCTGCTACTCTTATACCTACAAACGCCTTGATGTGGCACGATTTAGACTTCAGCCATTTAAGGATTATGGTGGAATCTGTCCACAAAGTAGTGTGGTGAAAAGTGATGTTAAGCTCTGTCTCTAGGTGTTGGGCTAATTGGGCACCACTTTGAGAACCACATGGTTCTAGTCATTTGACTGACAACTGCCTGGAAGGGACCACTCAAAACCTGGACATTACAAAGCTAGTGTGACATTCTTCCTTATACTTACTGAGCAGATAAGCAATAGCTCTCTTAGCTCACTCAGAAGCATTGCAAAAGACATGTAGGTCTAGAGTGATGACATTGGGTCTACCTGCTAGAGTATTGAGGTATTTCACCTGACGTCACAGGGTCACGTGACGCCCCGGTGTCCGCCATTTTGAACGTCAAGCTAGCTAATGTCAACAACAGTAGCTGGTATGTTACTGTAGCAATGTTTACGTTCAGTCATTTGGATGACTGTTAAAACCTTTCAGTCTCAAGTTTTTCCTTTACTGGATTTACTAGTTTACTGAGCTAGCGCGCTCGGGCAAGCCGGCGGCCGGCTAGCGCGCTCGGGCAAGCCGGCGGCCGGCTAGCGCGCTAGCTCCCAGCTTGCCCGAGCACGCTAGCTCAGTAAACTAGTAAATCCAGTAAAGGAAAAACTTGAGACTGAAAGGTTTTAACAGTCATCCAAATGACTGAACGTAAACATTGCTACAGTAACATACCAGCTATGATGTTGTTGACATTAGCTAGTGCTAACAGCTAGTTGCTAATACACTGCTACAAATACACTGACCCTAATAATATAGTTCTTGGTCATTGTCTGGTAACAGCAAATTTATAACAGGCCATGTCTCAGACTAAGAAGTTATTTCAATGACATTTAATAACATTTTGTTTATCCTGAGGACCGAAAGTAAATGAAAATGTGAACAAACCTTAGCTGTAATAAGATGGTGACCACCAGCTCCAGGGACGACCCGCTGATGTAGGCATGTTACCCAGCCTGACACAAAATATTTTTAGGCATCCAAACTCTTATACGCTTTCAGATCAATACCTGTGTATGGCGATGGGTTTTTAACGACATAGGTATACAGATCATGTGGGCCGAAGTCAGGTAAAGACGAGGGCTTCGTGTACTTCCGTACGTCAGTGAACAATCCTGGTGGAAGCAGGTAAACGTCGTTCTCTAAGCCTGCTAACCTCAATTTTTGCAAATACCTCTCCTTCTGCTCGCCCTGTAAATGCCCTACGTCGCTGGATAGTGAAGGTGTTTTCTGCATCTCGCTCCTTTTTCTTTTATGTTTTTCGTTTGTCACCTTCCTCGCATTCAAATGGATTCGAGCCATGCCGTCCAAAATGGCAGCATCACATGACTTGGTCACGTGGGTGAAATACCTCAATAACATTGGGAAATGGAAATTGAAGATTGGGCACCTCTTTCCATCAGCGTAAAGATCTGCAGGCAAGAATGGGTCATCCCAATCCCTTTGTTTGAACCATAGTTGTTGGACAAGGATTTTAACTTGGGTAGCATACATGATAAGGAACACTAAGGGGTCATATTGTTGGGCAAGCATGTGATAAATCTTTCTCATCGTCAATGGGAACTGTAGTAGGGGCTTGTGCTGATAGCTCAAGACATCAGAGGAGCAGTTCTACTTCAGACCCAAGGTGGATTCTACTGGATCAGCATGATTCTGTGAGAGCCATAGTTCTAGGCTTTGCAACTGAGCATTTGGAAGCAAGGGAGCTACCACAGACTGACGATTACTAGCCCACTGGGATGTTTGGAAGCCACCTGTGGCCAGAAGTTTTTGTATTTTATCAACTAATGGTCTTGCTTCTGGAATGCTAAGGAGGTTTTCTAGACAACTGTCAATGCAGAAATTATTTTCTACAGTCTGTCTGACTTCCTCATAGCCTTCACAGTGATCTCAGGCATGTTTCTGAACAGCAAAGGATTCACAGCAGGGACGGCTAATGGCAATGAATGGTTGCCATTCATAAACATCAGATACTAAATCCCTCTTCATGTTGCCATTCAGTAGCATCCAGTAGCAGCATGTGGTAATATCAATGGCTTGTTTCATAAACATCAGATACTAAATCCCTCTTCATGTTTTGCCAAAGGAATTGAAGCAAGGGCTGATCCTCAGGTAGCAGTCGGACCTGGTGAAACAAGCCATTGATATTACCACATGCTGCTACTGGATATTGGTGAAAACAGAGAAGGACCCCAATCAGGGAAGGACTCGGAGTTGAGCTAGGAAGTAGCTGGTCATTCAAGCACATGCCCTGGAATCTGAATGAACAACTGAGCACTGGGTAGGCTTTATTGTTGTGATAAAAAAAAATGATGGGATACCAAGTTTCTTATTAGCTGTTAATTGTTTCATGGGGAATGTTCTTTTGCAATGCCAGCTTTCTCCAGTTTTAGTAATTCCTTTTTGTATACTGCTGCCTTCTCCTCATCTTTGAGGAGCTTCCATTATATACTCCTTAAGCCTCACTCACAACCCGCCGTAAGTGTTTTGGATACGCATGGGTTGCAGGGTTTGGTAGCTTGCAGCCATGCCGCAGGATCACGGTGAACCTGGGGGAAAGTTTGGGGGAGGAGTACAGGCAAAGTACTTGTCAAGTACAGGTTGCATGCCTGACTTCATCGAGGAGTGGGAAAAATTGCGCCATTAGCCCGTGGAAAGTGTATGTCTGACGCATGTGATTCAGTGAGTGTGGAGTCCGTGTGACTTGCATTTCACCAGTTTCCTGCACTATGAGTACGGGACGCACTTGTGAAGCATGTGTGACGCATGTGATTAGCATGTTCCAAATCACTCATAACTTGCGTGTGACGCAAGCCAGGAGTGGGTATAAAACCAGCGTGTCTGCAGCATTCTGCATCTGTCTTTCGACTGAAAAACATTGGATATTTTATGGGAAAAATTTTAAAATTTTCACTTTAAAGTTTAGAAAATGGGACCCAAGAAGAAGCGAGCAAAAGTTAAGTAACCCAGCCTGAAACAGCAGAGGGGGAGGAAGAGGAAGAATTTGATGATGATGGTAGCAGCACCGTCAAGCCCTGCATGGACAGGGAGAAGTATGCCTTCAAGCTGGCAGAAGGCACAGCACCCCGCCAAAGATATTTTCACAGGTAAATAAATACACATGCTTTAAACATTCATTTAAGTATCTATATGCTTATGTAATTAATATTATATATGCTGATTTTCATGTATGTTTCAGCTAACGATGCCCAGAAGTGAGGACACTGCAATCCCATCATCGCTGTCAGTCCATTGTGTCATGCTCAGTGACAGTGACAAGGACATCCCAACACCCCCTTCCACCACTCAGCAGGAGTAGGAGCAGGACAGTAGCTTGGAGTCAGAGTCAAAGTGTGTTTCAATGCTCAAACTGTTGGGCTATTTAGTTGGGATTTTTTACAGTGTAATAAAATGTGTTATTCCCTTATACTCATGTTTTATAATTTGATGTTTGCATGATAAATTAACATATACTCAAATAAAAACAGCAAATGAGGTGGTCTTCTTCCCTTCTACAATGCTACACGCTACATGATCGGTTCCTTGGTTCCTCCCCAATATATATACCCAGAGTCTTGCCCCTTGTGTCACATGCGGGTCGCGTGCGCTGCATGCAGGTCACATTCGCTGCATACAGATCACGTGCACTGCGAGCACGCCACACATGGGGTAGAAAGTGAGATGTACTTCTGTCTTGTGGGCAGCACAAATAGCAAGTGTGGAATACTTGTGTAGTACTTCTGAGGCACTCGTACAATGACCGTGCGTCATCGTCTTACTGTCATCACAAAAAGCCCCTACTAGCCATGCTGCTGACTTGGTTCAGGCGTACAAAAGGAGTATGGGTCCCTTATGTAGTGTATGCATTCTTGATTTATCACAAGACCTGTAGAATTTGCATATGCAGGACCAAAAGTCTCCACGGGCAGCCTGCAACTTTCTACAGTGCTGAACACACGCAAGTGTCATGCAAATCTCAAGCATGGTTTTGCCAAATTTTTTACCATAGACCGCCCATAGCAGCACGTATGACGGGTTGTGAGTGAGGCTTTCGATTTGGCATGGTAACTTCCATTAGAGCATTTAGCTTGGGAACATCACTAATCAGCAGGAGGGGAGTCACATATCACTTAATTCCATCAATAACTACCCTTTCAGTTTGGCCTCCAGCATCTGAATAGCCTGTTTATCTTGTTGACTTGTTTCTCACTGCATAAAGGTAATCATCCTGTTTCTTTCACTTTTCTACGACTAAGCAATGATTCAGACGGACTGATGGAGATTGTGAACAGGCATTGGTGAGCTGAAGAATAACATTTAGGGAAACCCTCATGACCTTGAAGGGTCAAGCCAAGCTGTGTGTGTATACTGATAGGACTGCCCCTAGAACTTCTTCTCACAGGCTTTCTGGGTAAGATAAGTTGTGAATTGAGTCATTCAAGACAAGAGGTTGAGAGGCTGGACTTTCTTGAAAGACTGAAAGGGGCTATAACTGGGATATGGGTAGCAGCATTGAAGTGACTGAACTAGGTATGTCTGGTCAGTGAGGTCAATCACTTTTCTAGTGAAAGCATGATAAATGGGGTATCTGCCTGTAGGTTCTAAAATTGGAGACCTCTCAAATTGAACACTTTTCCAACTAATGTGTGTGAGATCAGCATGAGGGAATTTACAGCACACATTCACTTTATGATTTGTAAATAAGATCAAGTTATGTAAATTCCTTGATCAGGGGTAAGGTTTCTCCCCTCACATAAAGTGAGAAGCACATCCTTTTCCAAGAGAAATCAGTAGCCTCTGAATTGAGATGCTGATTCTTATCCTAGCTGCTTTGGATGGTGCCAAGATGGTACATCCTGCAAGAAACAGGCATGTTACCTCTAGCCCCCTGTACTGGGTACCTTTTCAACCTTGACTGCACCTTTATACCCTGTCCATAAAAACAGATGGAGTGGAGACAAAACACATTTATAACAGAGTCCAACACCCACCTTAAGCAGTTTTGCCTGAATGCCAAGAATGCAGATGACTTTCACAACACTCAAAGTACACAAAGTAGTGATCCAGATACCCATAGTCCTGCAGCATCTCCCACAACAAATGACGAGGTCCATGATCATAGGTGTTCTTCAAATCCACAAAACACATGTAGACTAGAATCAGCATGCTCTCATGACCCCACACAAACCTACAATAGAGTAAAAAGCTTGTCCATTGATTCATTGTCTGGGCAAAACCTGCATTGCTCCTCCTGAATCCTAGGTTAAACTGTAAGAGGAATAAATTTTCTGGTCCCACTTAAAACACACACACACACACACACACACACACACACACACACACACACACACACACCTGTTAGCCAGTAAAATGGCACTGTCCCTGAATCCTTTGCAACAATGAAGAGACATCATGTTCAACTATCTGAATTCAATTAACCATCAGTTAACATTTTAACCCCTCTCGACCTGAGTTTACAAACTTTATGGCCAAAAGTCTAAAGATACAATCACATCAGTCATTGACCTTTAGACCAAATGCTCTTATGCATAACCTTGTGTTCAAACCAAATGTTTGTTATTGACAATACATGGCTTGCATATTTCACTATTTGGGTTCAGAGCTAGGAGGCCATTTCTCCCAATCACACCGCTATAAGTATTTCTATCATTGCCCAACGACCAACATGAACAGTGAAGTCTGCCAGTAGCAGTATGGAGTCAGATACCTTCTTGAGCACCTGCACCACCTTCTCCAAGAAGGCTGAATATTCTGACTTGATATTTACTATACATATAAATAACTGAGTTCTTAGACCAGTGTACCTCATCCCTAGTTTTAGGGACCATGATCTTGCACAGTTCAGCTTCGTCTACTGCCAGCGTTCTTCAAGCGTGATAATGACAGGATCAGGTGTGTTAAGAGCAGAATGTGTCAGGTGTGTTGACAGAAGAAAACCTGAATCTTCGCAAGGGAGTGGGTCCCTATGAGTGGAGCTGAGCATAACAGATTTAGTAACAGATCCTCAGCCCATCTTTGCTCCTCAAAGACTAGGCCTTTTCTGGACACTGATTTTATACCAAATCATGATTACAATCACCTGTTTACCTGTTGACATTGCCTGTTTCAAATCACATTATTATTAAATTGTTTTACCTCATTATTAACCCTAAATTGGCCTGTCCCAACTTTTTTTTTTTTGGAATGTATTGCAAGCCTGAATAGATGTATTATATAAACAAATGAAATGAAGGTGACCAGACAAAACATGAAATATCTTGAGTTCCTACTGTCTGCAGTGAAGTACAAGTCAAAGCAAATTTAGAAATTACTTCTTTCTTTTTTTAAATTGCATTTTCCATGCCATCCCCAACTCCTTCTGATTTATAATTTACTAATCATGGAAGTCACTCTGGGAACAGCAAGTGTGTGCAAAAATTATTATGATCAAAAGGTACTGAATTTGCATTAGTCAATTCAAGACAAAATTATATAATTCACTTGATTTTAATAATGAGAACTTTTATCATGATTTTGCCTTTATATCTCATCTCATTATCTCTAGCCGCTTTATCCTGTTCTACAGGGTCGCAGGCAAGCTGGAGCCTATCCCAGCTGACTACAGGTGAAAGGCGGGGTACACCCTGGACAAGTCGCCAGGTCATCACAGGGCTGACACATAGACACAGACAACCATTCACACTCACACCTACGGTCAATTTAGAGTCACCAGTTAACCTAACCTGCAGGTCTTTGGACTGTGGGGGAAACCGGAGCACCCGGAGGAAACCCACGCGGACATGGGGAGAACATGCAAACTCCGCACAGAAAGGCCCTCGCCGGCCACGGGGCTCGAACCCGGACCTTCTTGCTGTGAGGCGACAGCGCTAACCACTACACCACCATGCCGCCCTGCCTTTATATCTCAATAAAAAAAAAAATCAATCACTCACACTTACCTTATGAATGAAAGTTTCATATTGTATTTAATTGTTAAACTTGCATTAAATGTGTTAAAATTGCAAGATTTTTGTGTTAAACTGCACAGAATGCTATCGTCTAAATTGGATAGTGTTTTGAGTTTCAGATGCTGTTTTGTTCGATGTTTATGATATGTATGCTAATAATATGGCTGCGAATGTAATGTGTGAATTATTAGTCTCTATTTCAGTGGTTTCCCTCCAAAAGATACAACCAGTGTTCAATCTCTTGCCTCTTCACACTCAGTCTTGGCCTTGTGCAAACAAACTCATTGTCTTCTCTGCATAATTTGATTACTCTCTAAAATCTTTATTGGGGTTGATTTTTAAAATATTGCTTGCTGTAGCTACCGACCCTGTGTTAGATTCTATGAAAATAATACTAATAATAAGTTTTAACTCTGAATTATATCTCTCATTTGCATTTTTTCTCCATCTCTTTACATTAAACAGCTTCATATCTTAGATACAGACCTTATAGTTAGTATCTTTCCCTATGTGTATGACATGATACTCTTCCCTTCAATTTACCTGCAATGCAGCCTGCAATTTGATATCAAACATAGAATCAGAAGGTGTAAAAATTGTATGTCACTCTTTCAACAAAGACAGGATCTGGCAGGAGCTGAGTTACTCTGGAAAGAACTCAGTGAAATAGGGATAAAGGGGAAGCAGATCATTTTTCCAAACAAAATTCCAAAATTCCAGAAAGTACATGATACGTTTGTTGTGTTCTATTGCTAAAATGCAGGACATGGTCTGTCATCCTTGACTTTTGATATACAGTCCAGCCAGAGGCAGACTTACCATTAAGCAAAGGAAGGCAATTGCCTAGGGCCCCAAGCTAAGAAGGGCCTCATAAAATGCCTCACAAATTTATAGTTAAAAATTTATAGTTATTATTATTATCTTTGCAATTCTCTCCAGCTCAAAGTTGTTGGTCTGGGTTGCTATGCATCATGCCTCAGCTCCTCCCTGCAGCTTAGAGGCACAACACTTTCCTCAGGATGTGAGCAGTTCCTAGCAAGGCCGATAACTGTGCACTGCCAGTTATGTCTGGTATGCCTAGCCTTTTTTGTATACCCGATACACTCGAAACGGTTCCCAGTGTACCAATGACAAATGGAAGAACTGTTACAGTCACCTGATGGATCTCCCTCATTTGATCTGCTAAGTCCTTATCAAGTCAAGTCAAGTCAACTTTATTGTCACATATGCTATACATGCTCGACATAGAGCACAGATGAAATTTCAGTCCTCTCTGACCCACGGTGCAAACAGGCAATGCAATAAATAAAAATAAAAATAGAATAATTGAAAAAAAAAACAATATAAACAGTACAGTGGGGCAAAAAAGTATTTAGTCAGCCACCAATTGTGCATGTTCTCCCACTTAAAAAGATGAGAGAGGCCTGTAATTTTCATCATAGGTACACTTCAACTATGAGAGACAGAATGGGGGGAAAGAATCCAGGAAATCACATTGTAGGATTTTTAATAAATTAATTGGTAAATTCCTCGGTCAAATAAGTATTTGGTCACCTACAAACAAGCAAGATTTCTGGCTCTCACAGACCTGTAACTTCTCTTTAAGAGGCTCCTCTATCCTCCACTCGTTACCTGTATTAATGGCACCTGTTTGAACTTGTTATCAGTATAAAAGACACCTGTCCACAACCTCAAACAGTCACACTCCAAACTCCACTATGGCCAGGACCAAAGAGCTGTCAAAGGACACCAGAAACAAAATTGTAGACCTGCACCAGGCTGGGAAGACTGAATCTGCAATAGGTAAGCAGCTTGGTGTGAAGAAATCAACTGTGGGAGCAATTATTAGAAAATGGAAGACATATAAGACCACTGATAATCTCCCTCGATCTGGGGCTCCACGCAAGATCTCACACCGTGGTAGTCAAAATGATCACAAGAACGGTGAGCAAAAATCCCAGAACCACACAGGGGGACCTAGTGAATGACCTGCAGAGAGCTGGGACCAAAGTAACAAAGGCTACCATCAGTAACACACTACGCCGCCAGGGACTCAAATCCTGCAGTGCCAGATGTGTCCCCCTGCTTAAGCCAGTACATGTCCAGGCCTGTCTGAAGTTTGCTAGAGAGCATTTGGATGATCCAGAAGAGGATTGGGAGAATATCATATGGTCAGATGAAACCAAAATAGAACTTTTTGATAAAAACTCAACTTGTCGTGTTTGGAGGAGAAAGAATGCTGAGTTCCATCCAAAGAACACCATACCTACTGTGAAGCATGGGGGTGGAAACATCATGCTTTGGGGCTGTTTTTCTGCAAAGGGACCAGAACGACTGATCCGTGTAAAGGAAGAATGAACGGGGCCATGTATCATGAGATTTTGAGTGAAAACCTCCTTCCATCAGCAAGGGCTTTTAAGATGAAACGTGGCTGGGTCTTTCAGCATGACAATGATCCCAAACACACCGCCCGGGCAACGAAGGAGTGGCTTTGTAAGAAGCATTTCAACCCCATAGAAAATCTTTGGAGGGAGTTGAAAGCCCATGTTGCCCAGCAACAGCCCCAAAACATCACTGCTCTAGAGGAGATCTGCATGGAGGAATGGGCCAAAATACCAGCAACAGTGTGTGAAAACCTTGTGAAGACTTACAGAAAACGTTTGACCTCTGTCATTGCCAACAAAGGGTATATAACAAAGTACTGAGATGAACTTTTGTTATTGACCAAATACTTATTTTCCACCATAACCTGCAAATAAATTCTTTAAAAATCAGACAATGTGATTTTCTGGATTTTTTTTTTCTCATTTTGTCTCTCATAGTTGAGGTATACCTATGATGAAAATTACAGGCCTCTCTCATCTTTTTAAGTGGGAGAACTTGCACAATTGGTGACTGACTAAATACTTTTTTGCCCCACTGTATAAACACTCTAGATAGGAACTAGACATAGACTAAACACTCAGACAAACAAACAGTATAAATAAACAATATAAACACTAGATAAGAAGAACTAGACATAGACTAAACACTCAGACAATATAAACAGTGTAAACACTAGATAAGAACTAGACAAAGACTAAACACTCAAACAGACAATATAAACAGTATAAACACTAGATATGAACTAGACGTAGACTAAACACTCATATATACATACATATATATATATACACACACACACACACACACACACTCACATAAATTGGTTCAAATAAACAAACAGTCAAGGGCACTTGAGGTATAGCAGGTAAACATGAAATAAGGAGTATAAACACACACACACACATCTCATCGTTCATTAACACACTGAACTCAAGGACTGCACATCTCACTTTACCTCGCTCATTTGCACTATTCCGCACTACCTCATCTTAACAGCTGTTAACCCAGCAGCTGTTAAGATGAGGTAGTGCGGAATAGTGCAAATGAGCGAGGTAAAGTGAGATGTGCAGTCCCTGAGTTCAGTGTGTTAATGAACGATGAGATGTGTGTGTGTGTGTGTGTGTGTGTGTGTGTGTGTGTGTGTGTGTGTGTGTTTGGGGGGGGGGACTGTGAGGATGACATGTCAGATGCTGAAGGGGGGTCAGGGGGGTGTGTGAGCAGAATCTGTGGCAGGGGGCAGGGGGGGGAGGAGGGGCAGAACAGGGAGGGAGTTGAGCCTCCTGACTGCCTGGTGAAAGAAACTGTTCTTGAGCCTGCTGGTTTTGGCCCAGAGACTCTGCAGTCTCCTCCCCGACGGCAGCAGGCTGAAGAGGCTGTGAGATGGGTGGGTGGGGTCACCTGCAATCCTGATGGCTTTGCAAGTGAGGCAGGAGTTATAAATATCCATTAGAGAAGGGAGAGAGACACCAATGAGCCTCTCAGCTGCTCTCACGATGCGCTGCAGAGACTTGCAGCAGGACACAGTGCAGGCGCCGTACCACACAGTGATGCAGCTGGTCAGAAGGTTCTCAATGGTGCCTCTGTAGAAAGTGTGCATGATGGGGGCCGGGGCTCTTGCTTTCCTCAGTTTGCGGAGGAAGTACAGACGCTGTTGGGCTTTTTTGGCCAGTGATGTGGTGTTGTTGCTCCAGGACAGGTCTTCAGAGATGTGCACACCCAGAAACTTGGTGCTGCTCACCCTCTCCACTGCAGCACCATCGATAGATAGTGGAGCATGCTGGGTGTGCTCTCTCCTGAAGTCCACAACAATCTCCTTCATCTTCTCCATGTTCAGACGGAGGTTGTTGTCCTTGCACCACATGGCCAAGCGGCTCACCTCACTCCTGTAGATTGTCTCATCGCCATTGTTGATGAGACCCACCACAGTCGTGTCATCCGCAAACTTAATGAAGAGATTTGAGCTGGATGTTGGTGTGCAGTCGTGGGTCAGCAGAGTGAAGAGGAGGGGGCTTAGCACACATCCTCGGGGGGCACCCGTGTTCAGTGTGATGGTGCTGGAGGAGTTGCTGCCGACCCGTACAGTCTGTGGTCTCCCCGTCAGGAAGTCCAGCAGCCAGTTGCACAGGGAAGTGTTGAGTCCCAGCTGGTCCAGTTTATGAATGAGCTGCTGAGGAATGACTTTGTTGAATGCTGAGCTAAAGTCTATGAACAGCATTCTGACATACGAGTCTTTTGTCTCCAGGTGGGTGAGGGCTGAGTGGAGGGCAGTGGAGATGGCGTCATCAGTCGAACGGTTGGACTGATATGCAAATTGGAAAGGGTCCAGGGCGGGGGGGAGGGCAGACTTGATATGCCACATGACTAGCCGCTCAAAGCACTTCATGAGGATGGGAGTGAGTGCGACAGGGCAGTAGTCATTGAAGCAGGAGGGAGACGGCTTCTTTGGGACCGGGATGATGGTGATGGTTTTGAGGCACGTGGAGACAACAGCCTGGCTCAACGAGATGTTGAAGATGTCTGTAAAGACATCTGTGAGGTCCTCGGCACAGTCTCTCAGGACACGACCAGGAATGTTATCAGGACCCGGGGCTTTTCGTGCATTTGTCATCCTGAGAGGTCTCCTCACGCTGTCTGGGGACAGCATCAACACCTGGTCGCTGGGAGGTGGTGGGGTCTTCTGTGCCATGGTGCTGTTGTCTGCCTCAAAGTGAGCGAAGAAGTCATTCAACTGATTCAGCAGAGATGTGGAGTTGTCACAGGTCTGCAGCGAGTGCTTGTAGTCTGTGATGGTCTGAATCCCCCGCCACAGGTTCCTGGTGTCTCTGCTGTCGTTGAAATGGTCAGCAATGTGCCTGGAATATTGTCTCTTGGCCACCCTGATGCCTCATGACAGATTGGCCCTAGCTGTCCTCAGGCCCACCTTGTCCCCAGCTCTGAAGGCGGCGTTCCGAGCCCACAGGAGCCTATGGACTTCTCCTGTCAGCCATGGCTTCTGATTGGCCCGAATGGAGATGGTTCTGGTGACCATAACGTCGTCCATGCACTTCCTCATGTAGGCAGTGACGGTCTCCGTGTACTCCTGGAGATCTGTGATGTTGCTGTAGGTGGCCGCCTGAACATGCTCCAGTCAGTGGTGGAAAAACAGTCCTGGAGTGCCTCTGAGGACCCCTCTGGCCACACACGTATCTGTTTTGTAGCTGGTTTGGTGATTTTAACCAGCGGCCTGTATGCTTGCATTAGCATAACAGTGGAGTAATCTGAGGCCCCAAGGTGGGGGAGGAGTAGGGCTTTGTAGGTGTCTTTATGCATGGTGTAAACATTGTCCAGAGTATTGTTTCCACATGTGGGAAAGTTGATATGTCCATAGAGTTTTGGAAACACGCTTTTGGGGTTTTCATGATTGAAATCCCCAGCCAGGATGAGGAAAGCATCTGGGTGGGCTGTCTGCTGCTCACTGATGTGCTGATAGAGTTCATTCAGTGCTTCACTCCTGTTGTTATTGGAGCCAGGAGGAATGTATAATGCTACCAGCAATATGGCTGTAAATTCCCTCGGCAGGTAGAATGGACGGCACTTAATAATCATAAACTCCACCAGTGGTGAGCAGTGTTTGCAGACCACAACAGCATCATGGCACCAGGCATCACTGATGTAAACACAGAGTCCTCCACCACAAGTCCCCCCCCCCTCGACTAGCGCTCTGTCTGACCGGTAGCATGTTAGCCGGGCTAGCTGAATGGCACAGTCCAGGACGCTGTCATTAAGCCATGTTTCCACAAACACAAGGACACAGCACTCACTCACAGACTTAAAAGATGAGCGGAGCAGGCGGACATAATCCAGCTTGTTGTCCAGTGAGCATACGTTGGCCAGAGTGATGGTAGGGCTAGCCGGCCAGTGAGGGCTAGCCGCTAGCCTAGTTCGGATACCTCCGCGCTTGCCTCTTTTCTGCTTCCGCATGTTCCACCTGTGGCGCTTCCACTGCGAGCTGGATGCAGGAGTGGGGGTCGGTGGTTGAGCAGGCCTCCGGAGCAAACCGTAGCCGCATAGCACTTCCGCGTCCGCTGGACTTATATCCGTGAATATAGTTCTGCGGATGTCGAGCAGAAACTCACGGGAGTATGTGCACCTTGAGACTGATGGACGTGACAAAGACGAACAGATACACACTGTTTTAAAACACAAAAAACACGAAAACACCATTCTGTCGGGACAGAGAGGAGCCGCTGCTTGTGTGCGTGCCGCCATCTTGGTAAAGTTATCTTTTTTTTATATTTCTGTACCTTCCATTCCTCTGTCTTCTTGGTGTTTTGGTCCCATGGGACAGCTACATTAATCATTATCCACTCATGCCGATCCTTCCATACGAGGGTGATGTCTGGTTAGTTGTGTTCGACCTCTTTGTCTGTGTAAACAGTCATATCCCACATCAGTTTAACAGATTCGTTCTCTACTACAGCCTGTGGTTTGTGCTCGTACCATCTCTTGGCAACTTCAAGGCCATATTTTCTGCTCAATTCCCAGTGAATGTGTAATGCAACCTTGTCATGGCGCCTTCTGTACTCACGTTGAACGAGTTGTGAGCATCCACTTACAATGTGTTGTATGCTCTCTGATGTTGTCTCACACAGTCTGCATAGTCCATTAACTTCTCCTGATACATTCATGCCTTGTAGTCCTCTCAACTCTCCGTCTCAATGATCACCTTTTCCTTGAGCGCAGCCTGTAGCATCCATTCTTTACTCTCCTTTAAATATCTGTACAGTGACTTGCTCTCAGCCATAACAGATTCCACAATACCAATCAACCCTCTACCATCTTCCCTCCTAGGTAGATACAAACATGCCACATTGCTTCTTGTGTGTAAACATTGGTTCATCGCCATGACCTTCCTTGTCTTACGATCAAGGTTCTGGAGCTCCTCCTTTGTCCACTCAACAATTCCTGCCCCGTAGTGTACTACGTAGTGTACCACCTGCCCACGCATTGATTCCCTCAATCAGATTTGCACCATTCAGCTTGCTCCTACATAGCCTCTTCACACGCCTGATGTACTCGTCTCTGATCTTACTCTTCATTTTATTATGACGTGTTTGGTCTAGTTGCATGATGCCCAGGTATTTGTATCTGCCTTCTTCCACTTCCCATAGATGTTTGTCATGAGGTAGCGCTATTCTAGTGCTGTCCATCTTACTTCCTTTCTCATCACACAGCACACTTGTCTAAGCCAAACAACATTCATATATCTTGGGAGAGGATTCTTATAGTTTGGACCAAAGAGTCGAATTGCTCTGTACTGCTGGCATAGAGCTTGAGGTCGTCCATGAATAGCAGATGGCTTATCTGCTTCATGTCCTTCCCCAGCTTGTATCCAGCTCGTGTTTTCTGCAGAATAAGGGTTAGCGGTAGCATGATCACGACAAACAAGAGTGGTGACAATGAGTCTCCCTGGAAAATTCCTCTCCTTATCTTCACCTCACCCAGTTCTGTTCCACTTGAAGTCAAGATCGTTTTCCAGTTAGACATATGGTTCCTTAACGTTCTTGCCACATTTCCAGCAACTCCTACCATGTCCATGCTTGTCAGGATCCACGAATGTGGAACCAAATCATATGCCTTTCGGTAGTCAATCCACGCCATTGACAAATTTGTCTGCCTTCTCCTGCAGTTCTTCTGAATAGCCTTATCTATGAGGAGTTGGTCTTTGGTACCACGCGATCCTTTCCTGCATCCCTTTTGTTCTTCAGGTAGTAGCTTGTTCTTACTAAGGTGTTCATACATCTTTTCACTAAAAATGCCTGTTAGTTGGCAACAATCAGTAAAATATCAGGTCCATATGGCAACACAACGCTTGCTGAAAACGATGCAATACACATGCCACACCTCTAGGGGCGCTGTAAGACAGTCCCTTCGGAGACACCAGAACAATAGAAGAAGTAAGGACGCATGCGGATAAACTATTATGCGTGAGACTTCATATTAGCCACAAAGTCAGGAAAATCTGTTCGTAAAATTACGTTATAATGACCAAATACAATGAAAAGTATTTTTCCAGTCTCACCTAGGAAAGGTAATCCCATGTGATCTCGTTTGGACGGCAAACCTGTTGGTACAGTTAAACGCAGCTAATCTTTATTCTCCGCTTTGACCTATCCAATATGGCGGCGAGGATGACGTATGATTCTACGCGGAAGGCGGCGTCTGTAATGGTCCGGAATAAATTGAATGCTACACGTTGATGGATTAATTTGTTGTTTCTCACCTGTGAAAGGTAATCCCATGTGATCTCGTTTGGACGGTAAACCTGTTGGTACAGTTAAACGCAGCACATGAATCTTTATTCTCCGCTTTGACCTATCCAATATGGCGGCGAGGATGACGTATGATTCTACGCGGAAGGCGGCGTCTTTAATGGTCCGAAATAAATTGAATGCTACACGTTGATGGATTAATTTGCTCTTCTACGCCCTTTTTGAGGAATGTATTGTAGGACTTAAACCAACATCTGAAGAGGTGAGATCGCTCCTTTTTTTCCCTATTTTTGCTGGCGGGATTGACTCTGCCGTAAGGGCAGAGTCTCTCTCTCTCTCTCTCTCTCTCTCTCTCTCTCTCACTTTGCACCATTACACAATAAATATTCACAGTGAAAATATTTTGTAAGCTCGTTTCATGAACCAAGTTATAGGATTTGTTGACAACTCGCATCGAGTTTGTTACACTTCTACCCGGCGTGAAGCACTCACAGTCATGTGGTTGTGACGTCATCGTAAACAAATCCATTCTACTCATCCAGACGACTTCACAACGGCAACGTTGCCAGATCTTTCCACTCTGGAACCGGTTCTCAAAAAGATTGCGTTTTGGGCACCCAAAACGCCGGTGCCGTGTGGACGCCAGGCCTAAACGATAAGCAATTGTATCGGAGTCACCTGAATCCGTTGCCGTGTGGACAAAATCTGCCCCTGAGTCCAGCAACTTCAACTGACATTTAGCTGTCAACCAGCATGCATGTTTGACTGATAGATTCAAACTGAACTCTTTCAAAGCTGATGCCTGTGAAAGTGGGCCCATGATTTAAAAAGCCATTAGAAAGAGATTCTGAGTTGGGACTTCACTACCTCTTTGCCTACTGACTTTAGTACAGTGAATTCTGATGCAAACTGGGAAAGACAGACATTTAAAAAGAATATGCATAGCACTGGCCACTCACCTGATTAAGCAGTAACTCTGTCTCTGTGTGTGTGTGTGTGAGAGTGAGTGAGAGAGAGAGATAGAGAGAGAGAGAGAGAGAAACTGACTTTGAAACACCTTTTATTATAAATCTTTTAAGTCTTAAAAAAACAAAAGGCAACATGCACTTTAAACTGTAATTTAAGAGAATATCACACATGCTCACACATGTACATTCACCCACACATGCACACATAACAAGACAAGATTTCCACAATCATTAAATGACAATAGCTTCTTTTACATCGTGTTTCATTTCAAACAGTGTTATACAGTGGCATGCAAAAGTTTGGGCACCCTTACTGAAAATGTCTGTTACTGTGAATAGTTAAGTGAGCAGAAGATGAACTGATCACCAAAAAGGCGTAAAGACGAGACTTCTTTTCAGCATTTTATGCAAGATTTGTGTATTATTTTTGTTTTGTACAATTGGAGAGTGAAAAAAGAAAAGAAACACCATGTGAAAGTTTGGGCACCCCAATACATTTGAGTTCTCAGGTAACTTTTACCAAGGTTCCAGACCTTAATTAGCTTATTGAGCTGTGGCTTGTTCAAATTCTTTGTTAGGAAAGGTCAGATGATGCAGATTTCAAAACTGTATAAATTCTCTGACTCCTCAAACTTGTCCCTAAAATCAACAGCCGTGGGCTCCTCTAAGCAACTCCCTTGCATTCTGAATAATAAAATAATTGATGCTCTCAAAGCAGGAGAAGGCTACAAGAACATAGCAAAGTGTTTTCAGGTAGCTGTTTCCTCAGATTGTAATGTTATTAAGAAATGGCAGTTAACAGAAACAGTGGAGATCAAGGTGAGGTCTGGAAGATGAAGAAAACTTTCTGAAAGAACTGCTCATTGGATTGCTAGAAAGGCAAATAAAAACCCCTGTTTGACTGCAAAAGACCTTCAGAAAGATTTAGCAGACCCTGGAGTGGTGGTGCACTGTTCTACTATGCAGCAACACCTGAACAAATATGACCTTCATGAGACAGTCATCAGAAGAAAACCTTTCCTGCATCCTAGCCACAAAATTCAGCGTCTGAAGTTTGCAAATGAACATTTAAATAAGCCTGATGCATTTTGGATGAAATCAAAATAGAACTTTTTGGCCACAATGTGCAAAGGTATGTTTGGAGAAAAAAGGGTGCCAAATTCCAACTCTGAAGCATGGGTGTGGATCGATCATGCTTTGGGTTTGTGTTGCAGCCAGTGGCACAGGTCACATTTCATTGGTCGAGGGACGCATGGATTCGAATAAATACCAGCAAACTCTGGAAGCAAACATCACACCATCTGTAAAAAAGTTGAAGTTAAAAAGAGGATGGGTCCTACAGTAAGACGATGATCCAAAACACACCTCAAAATCTACAATGGAATACCTCAAGAGGCACAAGCTGAAGGTTTTGCCATGGCCCTCACAGTCCCCTGACCTAAACATCATTGAAAATCTGTGGATAGATCTCAAAAGAGCAGTGCATGCAAGACAGCACAAAAAATTTGTAGAACTGGAAGCCTTTTGCAAGGACGAATGTGTGAAAATCCCCCAGGTAAGAACTGAAAGTTTATTAGCTGCCTACAAAAAGAAGTGTTTACAAGCTGTGATGCCTGCCAAAGTGGGTGTTACTAGGTACTAACCATGCAGGGTGCCCAAACTTTTGTTTCGGGCCCTTTTCCTATTTTGTCATTTTGAAAATGTAAAAGATGAAAATAAAAAAAATTGTTTTTGCTTAAAATATGAAGGGAATGAGTCATCTTTAACTTTATGCCTTTTGGAAATCATTTCATCTTCAACTTGCTTAACTGTTCACATTAGCAGCAATTTTGCCCAGGGGTGCCCAAACTTTTGCATACCACTGTATTTCCATTTTGCTGGTAGTATGTGAGTTCTGTGATAATGTATTATTGTGATTTAAAATGGACCACTGTGTTAAGATTATATTCTTAGTTATTACAATGATGGGATTTGAGTATAGCTAGTTTGGCCTGCCCTGACAAAAATTGGGTAAGTGGACACTGTTCTTGTTAGTGTGCTTGCTTTGGCTGCTGTGTGCTTGCCAAAGGCAAGCACACTATTGTTCTTCTTAAGTTTACTTATTCCGACACATTTTTTGGATCCACTACTCCTCCTAGGGCGTTCGAGATAGAGACACTGTTCCAACTCTGAGATGTCTGGCCCGAAGTGGTGTAGTGTGCTTGTATACAGCTTTTGGATCAATGCACCCGTTCTTTTGTTCTTGTCATTTTTCTTTTGTTTTTTTCCCAGAGAGAATGAATAGGGCTCATGAATCGAATCGTCCTACTCGGACATGCTCCATCGCAGATGCACCAAACCTCATGTGATACTTCTGGCCAACTCCCCCAACACATACATGCAACTGGTTCTGACCCGCACTCATATTTTTCCTTTCTTTTTGCTCATCCCTTTTTCCTCCATAGGCTTGCATTGATTTTTGGCCCCATTGAAAACGAATGGTGTTTCAGGAGAAAAACTTTCACTCTACATCAATTTTTTTAACCAAGTGACCAAACTTCAAGAAACTTCACTTGATGCCTCAGGCCAAGTCCCCACACAAATCCATCCCCTCATCTGAGACCTGCACTCATCTTTTCCTTAGTTTTCATGCATCTCTTTTTACCTCCATAGGCTTCCATTGATTTTTGGCCCCATTCAAATGAATGGAGTTTTGCTCAGTAACACTTCACCACACATCCACCAGACTTCATATGGCACCTCAGGCCAAATCACCCATCACACACATGATATCGGTTCTGACCCACACTCATCTTTGTCTTGTCTTTCATCCGTCCATTTTTTCTCCATTTTGCCGCTAATCAATGGAAGCTTGGCTGAGTCATTCCTCCCTTCCCCCATAGGTGATGATACATTTGGCAAGGATCTGCTCATTTGAGACTTTGACAGCAAATCAACTTCAACTCAATGGCCACTTTATTAGGAATACTTACACGCGCACACATGATAGCAATTAGCATATACAATAAGCATTCATGTGTTACCATGCTAGCTGTTAGCATGTTACCCATTATGATATCATGCCTGCTGTTAGCTCGTGAGTTGTTAGCATGTTTACCATTAGTATGTTATCATAGGAGCTGTTAACATGTTAGGATTAGCATGGTAGCATGCAGAGTTTGCATGTTTGCTGTTAGTGAGTTCACCTGAGCATGTTAGCATGCTAACTGTTAGCATGTTAGCTGTTAACATGTCACCCTCAGCATGTTAACATGCTAAAATTTAACATACTAGCCATTAGCATGTTAGCCTGTTAGCTGTTAGCATGATAGCTGTCAGCATATTAGCCTTAAAGTGTTAGAATTTTAACAAATAGTATGTTAATCATTAGCATTTTAGAATGCTAGCTATTAGCATGTTAGCATTAACATGTTAACATGCTAGCTTTTAGTATGTTAGTATGCTGTTAGCATGTTAGGTGGTGTTTACATTAGACCGTATCCGTCTCGTTTTCATCGCGGATGCACTGTCCGTTCACATTAAAACCCCGGGAAATGACTCCACAGGTGGAACAACTTGAATCCGCCAGGGCCCACATATTCAACCCAGTTCGTATCTGATCCGGTGCTGTGTAAACATTGAGATACGAGGAAACGCAGTGCTGAGCTCTAGCTGACGTCGTCATTGGACAACGTCACTGTGACATCCACCTTCCTGATTCGCTGGCGTTGTTCATGCCACGTTGGTCATGTGACGCGACTACTGAAAAATGGCGCGGACTTCACTTCCTGCTATTGTTTCCGCCTTGTATCACCTTTTTGTTTTTCATTAAAGAGTATAAAAGTATGAATATAATGCTTTGCTTTGTCATTCTTAATGTTGTTCATGGTAAGATGCAAATACTGCCCATTGTGTAGTTATGATTGTCTTTAGGCTTGCCATCCTTCCACTTGCAAGTGGTGAGTGACTTGCGCATGCCCGATATGCACTGGGATCACACACACAGTGGCTCAGTCCCGAATCACTGCTCGTGCGCTTCACTCGCGCGCTCTGTGAGCTGCGCAGGGCTGGAGTGGGCACCCTCCAGAGGGCACTCGCTGTTCAGGGCGGAGTGATTTGGAGCGCAGCCGCTGAGGAGGAAGCGCTGAGCCGCACTGACACATTTCAACTTACATGCCGTCTAATTAGTCATGTGATTAGCATATCCGTGTATTGGCATTGCTGTGTGCACACGAATCGTGTATTGGCGTTGCTGTGTGCACGCGAATCGTTTTAAAAACGTTAATCTGATGATCCGCTGATACGGTCTAATGTAAACACCACCTTAGTATGCTAACTGTTAGCATGCTAGTTGTTAGCATGTTGGCATTAGTATGTTGGCATTAACATGTTGGCATGCTAGCTTTTAGCATGCTAGCATGATAGCTGTTCTGCTACAGCTCAGCAAGCACACTTTGCATTTTCTCTGCGGAAATGCAGTCTAGTTTACATTTACAGTCCAATATAAACACAGTTTTTGTAAATATAAAAGCCAAATTGTTTTTAAACAAACATACAGAAGTGCTAATATGAGGCATTCACAGAAAACAATGATACAAACACCAATAGGTTTGACTGTTTATGCAACAGTCATAAGGTCTCTGAGCAAGAACATATTATCAGAATGGTCCATTTTGGGATAAAGTATATCTGGCATTTGTGAATAATCTTGATGGCGGTTTATAGTCTGTTGGTCAAAGCCTTTGCTCGTATTTTAAAATCTATACAGAGTAACAACATTCCATGCCAGTGCTTAAAGCTTACAAGGTCTCCTTTTTTGGTAATCCCATCAACATTGCCCTCTTAAACAATGATTGCAAAAGACTGGCTTTCACATTAATCATTTGTGTCTCTGGTACCTGAGCATTTTAAAAACTGAAAAAGTTTCTGTTGGTTTGTCTGCCTTTCACAGAATAGACAGTATATAAATCCAGATAATAGGTGTTTTTTTTTCTTTTTTTTTAACTTCTATATCGACTTTGTCATGTACCACCAGTGACAGTTGACCAGATCATTTCTTTCTCCAAGAATTCCAGAAAAGGTGAAAATAAAGAATGATTCTGAAGTAATCTATTATTAAAGTGTCAGTGATGAGATCTGGACAGTTACTCAGAGAAAGTGACAGAAAATTTGGTGATACAGAATTGCCAAAAAATCTGTCACTATTACTAGCCTTCACATAAAAGTAGCTGAGCTGTTCCCCAGACACTATTTGAATTAACTTATTTCAAAAGCAGTTGGCCGAGTATTTAAATATGACTAAAACAGTACTGCAAATACTATGCTAATGCTTACATCCATTCCATGACTGGACAGAATGTTAACCAAATTGTTTGATGATATAAGTCTGTGTCCATCACCTGCTGTAAAATCACATCTGTTTTTTTTAAATCTGTAAATAATTAATAAAGCATTTTTATCTGTGCCCTTGAATTAATTAATATATAGAGACCAAATCTTCATAGATGTCATGACTGTGATGAATAAATACTTTATCACACTCATGAGTGTGTGCATATGTACTTTGTTACAACCTTATTTACATATTACAACCATACAACATATTACAACCATAATTCCAAAAAAGTTGGGACAGTGTGTAAAACATAAATAAAAAGAGAATGTGATAATATGCAAATCATGGAAACCCTATATTTAATTGAAAACAGTACAAAGACAACATATTAAATGTTGAAGCGGAGAAATTTTGCTGTTTTTTGAAAATTAAGATAAGATATTCATTTGTTGATCGTGTGTGTGTGTGTGTGTGTGTGTGTGTGTGTGTGTTCAGGGGTTACGGCAGCTTAAGTACAGAATAAATATAGATAGATATAGACTAAGTAAAAGAAAAAATAATAGAATAAAATATAATCAAACAGAAAATTCAGTTACAAGGCCAATTACTCACAAAAGACAGCAGCAAACAACAAGAATTGGTAGTGGCACTACATCAACTAGTGGTGTGCATAATCTAGTGGTGTAGAGCCATATAAAGTGACACAATGAAGTGAGGTATCAGTAGGTATTCTGAAAAATAAGAGGTGGAACTGTTAACAATAATAGTGCAACATGTGATAAGGTACACACACACACACACACACACACACACACACACACACACACACACACACACACACACGTGTGTCGCACCACGGGATTTTTGTACCAGATGCTCTGTTTACAGAATGCAGAAACAGCATTGAAAAGCACCATAAAAGTGGTAAATGTATCCCATAGGGGCGCTACTGAGGTGACTATTCATTGATACAGTGGCATGCAAAAGTTTGGGCACCCTTGCTGAAAATGTCTGTTACTGTGAATAGTTAAGTGAGCAGAAGATGAACTGATCACCAAAAGGCATAAAGGTAAAGACGAGACATTTCTTTTCAGCGTTTTATGCAGGATTTGTGTATTATTTTTGTTTTGTACAATTGGAGAGTGAAAAAAAGAAAAGAAACATCATGCGAAAGTTTGGGCACCCCAATACATTTGAGTTCTCAGGTAACTTTTACCAAGGTTCCAGACTTTAATTAGCTTATTGAGCTGTGGCTTGTTCAAATTCTTCGCAAGGAAAAGTCAAATGATGCAGATTTCAAAGCTGTATAAATTCTCTGACTCCTCAAATTTGTCCCTAAAATCAACAGCCATGGGCTCCTCTAAGCAACTCCCTCACATTCTGAATAATAAAATAATTGATGCTCACAAAGCAGGAGAAGGCAACAAGAAGATAGCAAAGTGTTTTCAGGGAGTTGTTTCCTCAGATTGTAATGTTATTAAGAAATGGCAGTTAACAGAAACAGTGGCAATCAAGGTGAGGTCTGGAAGATGAAGAAAAGTTTCTGAAAGAACTGCTCGTTGGATTGCTAGAAAGGCAAATAAAAACCCCTGTTTGACTGCAAAAGACCTTCATAAAGATTTAGCAGACCCTGGAGTGGTGGTGCACTGTTCTACTATGCAGCGACACCTGAACAAATATGACCTTCATGAGAGAGTCATCAGAAGAAAACCTTTCCTGTGACCTAGCCACAAAATTCAGTGTTTGAAGTTTGCTAATGAACATCTAAGCAAGCCTGATGTATTTTGGAAACAAGTCCTGTGGACTGATGAAATCAAAATCGAACTTTTTGGCCACAATGTGAAATGGTATGTTTGGAGAAAAAAGGGTGCCAAATTCCAGGAAAATAACACCTCTCCAACTCTGAAGCATGGGTGTGGATCGATCATGCTTTGGGATTGTGTTGCAGCCAGTAGCACACAGCACATTTCATTGGTTGAGGGAAACATGGATTCGAATGAATACCAGCAAACTCTGGAAGTAAACATCACACCATCTGTAAAAAAGATGAAGTTAAAAAAAGGATGGGTCCTACAATAAGACAATGATCCAAAACACACCTCAAAATCTACAATGGAATACCTCAAGAGGCACAAGCTGAAGGTTTTGCCATGGCCCTCACAGTCCCCTGACCTAAACATCATTGAAAATCTGTGGATAGATCTCAAAAGAGCAGTGCATGCAAGACAGCCCAAGAAACTTGTAGAACTGGAAGCCTTTTGCAAGGATGAATGCACGAAAATCCCCCAGGAAAGAACTGAAAGATTATTAGCTGGCTACAAAAAGTGTTTACAAGCTGTGATACCTGCCAAAGGGGGTGTTACTAGGTATTAACCATGCAGGGTGCCCAAACTTTTGCTTCGGGCCCTTTTCCTTTTTTGTCATTTTGAAAATGTAAAAGATGAAAATAAAATTATAAATATAAAATATAAAGGGAATGAGTTATCTTTACCCTTATGCCTTTTGGTGATCAGTTCATCTTCTGCTCACTTAACTATTCACAGTAACAGACATTTTCAGCAAGGGTGCCCAAACATTTTAGCCCATTCCTCTGTACAGAATAGCTTCAACTCTGGGATGTTGGTGGGTTTCCTCACATGAACTGCTCGCTTCAGGTCCTTCCGCAACATTTCGATTGGATTAAGGTCAGGACTTTGACTTGGCCATTCCAAAACATTAACTTTATTCTTCTTTAACCATTCTTTGGTAGAACAACTTGTGTGCTTAGGGTCATTGTCTTGCTGCAAGACCCACCTTCTCTTGAGATTCAGTTCATGGACAGATGTCCTGACCTTTAGAATATCGCTGATAGAATTCAGAATTCATTGTTCCATCAATGATGGCAAGCCGTCCTGACCTAGATGCAGCAAAACAGGCCCAAACCATGATACTACCATCATGTTTCACAGATGGGATAAGGTTCTTCTGCTGGAATGCAGTGTATTCCTTTCTCCAAGCATAACACTTCTCATTTAAACCAAAGAGTTCTATTTTGGTCTCATCCATCCACAAAACATTTTTCCAATAGCTTTCTGGCTTGTCCACATGATCTTTAGCAAACTGCAGATGAGCAGCAATGTTCGTTTTGGAGAGCAGTGACTTTCTCTTTGCAACCCTGCCATGCACACCATTGTTGTTCAGTGTTCTCCTGATGGTGGACTCATGAACATTAACATTAGCCAATGTGAGAGAGGCCTTCAGTTGCTTAGAAGTTACCCTGGGGTCCTTCGTGACCTCGCCGACTATTACACGCCTTGCTCTTGGAGTGGTCTTTGTTGGTCGACCACTCCTGGGGAGGGTAACAACGGTCTTGAATTTCCTCCATTTGTATATAATCTGTCTGACTGTGGATTGGTGGAGTCCAAACTCTTTAGAGATGATAACCTTTTCCAGCCTAATGAGCATCAACAACGCTTTTTCTGAGGTCCTCAGAAATCTCCTTTGTACGTGCCATGATACACTTACACAAACGTGTGCTGTGAAGATCAGACTTTGATAGATCCCTGTTCTTTAAATAACACAGGTTGCCCACTCACACCTGATTGTCATCCCATTGACTGAAAACACCTGGCTCTAATTTCACCTTCAAATTAACTGGTAATCCTCGAGGTTCACATACTTTTACCACTCACAGATTTGTAATATTGGATCATTTTCCTCAATAAATAAATGACCAAGTATAATATATTTGTCTCATTTGTTTAACTGGGTTCTCTTTATCTACTTTTAGGACTTGTGTGAAAATCTGATGATTTTTTAGGTCATATTTAGGCAGAACTATAGAAAATTCTAAAGGGTGCAGGTGCATCTCCAGCTGCTTCTTTCAGGGCTGGATGGTGTTGAAAGCACTGGAGAAGTCAAAGAAAATGATTCGCACAGTGCTTCCCTGCTTCTTCAGGTGAGAGCGGTCCCTGTGTGTTAAGTATATGATAACATCCTCCACATTGATATGTGCAGGGTAAGCAAATTGCAGTGGGTCCAGAAAAGCTGTAAACTTTTATCAATAAGACTGCTGGGACGACTCTTCTTTGGTACCAGAACAATGCATGTGGTCTTTCAGAGTGTGGGAACTTTCTTCAACCTCAGAGAGAGTGTAAGTACTGTTGAATTCATGTTAAAAATAATAATTCATAATTTCATGTTGTTAAATAATTTAGATAAAAATTTTAAATGAGTAAATTCATGTGTGTGTTATAAGATAAAACATGGGCTAATTTCACAATGTATTTGTGGCAGCGGGGGCGTGGTCAAGCACCGGTCTGTGACAGGAGGGCGGAGTCAGGGAAGGTGAGTGGCAGATTCACTACACCTGAGAGCAATTAACCTGTGTTTGTGTCTTCCCAGTGACCGTGCCCTACTTAAGGAGGGATAGCGAGAGCAGAGGAGCTCTTGCTGAACCAGATGCTGAATGTGTGTGTGTGTCTGAAAAGTGCACATAATTATTAGACTGAAAAGTGTGGTAATAAAACGACCTGTCAAACCTGATCTTTGTCCTGCCGTCCTCTGTGCTCCACCCACGAACACTGAACCGCTACAGTGGTGCCGAAACCCAGGACCTGGAGCACAGCAGCCTCACAGCCCCATGGAGTCCTCCCTGTTCGCGGAACTGATCCACGCCCTCACCACGGCCCAGCAAAGCCAGCACCAGGCGCTACTCACCCTCCGAAAGGAGCAAGAAGAGCGGTTCGAGGCCCTGGTGTTGGCCCAACAAGAAGATTGCCAGGCGTTCCGGCACCTCCTCGCGTCGGCAGGGCCTACCAGCGCTCCTACCGCGGGCCCGTCTCCCCTCACCATCACCAAGATGGGCCCGCAGGACGACCCCGAGGCGTTCATCACGCTCTTTGAGCAAGTCGCCGAAGCCTCGGGGTGGCCGATGGAGCGGCGCGCCTCCTCCCCCTGCTCACGGGAGAAGCACAGCTGGCCGCACTACAGCTCCCCGCCGACCGCCGGCTGGCCTACGCGGACCTCCACCGGGCTGTCCTCCAGCGCGTGGGGTGCACTCCAGACCAGCAGCGCCAGCGCTTCCGCGCGCTGTGCTTGGAGGAAGTCGGCCGGCCGTTCGCGTTTGGCCAGCAGCTCCGGGACGCCTGCTGGTGGTGGCTGAGGGCCAACAACCACGGCGCCGAAGGAATCCTCGACCAGGTGGTGCTGGAACAGTTCGTCGTGCGCTTGCCAGCAGGAACTGCAGAGTGGGTCCGGTGCCACCGCCCGGCGTCGCTGGATCAAGCAGTCGAGCTGGCGGAGGACCATTTGGCGGCTGTCCCGGTGGCAGGACAGCAGATGGCGGCATCTCTTCTCTCCTCTTCTCTCTCTATCTCTCTCTCTGTCTCCCCCTCCTCCTGTGTCCCGTCCTCGCCCCATTCCCCCTCTGCGGAGGCGGGGGCCGGCACCACCCCAGCCGGCCCGCTGCACCCGCGGTGCCACCCTGTTTCTCCCTTCTATGTCTGTCTCTCCCCCACCTCAGGTGAGTGAGCCCCAGATCACCGGTGCAGAGGGAAAGCCCGGGCCGGTTTGCTGGCACTGCGGGGAGCCGGGCCACCTTCAACAGCAGTGCACGGCAATGGAAGTGGGCGCGGTGGTTCGGATCCCCAACGCGCCAGAGGCAGCCCTTGATCGGGCTGGAGCGTATCGCATACCGGTGAGTATCCAAGGGGCTACATATCAGGTGTTGGTGGATTCGGGTTGTAATCAGACCTCAATTCGCCAAAGCCTGGTTCAAAATGAGGCATTGGGGGGAGCACAAGGGGTGAAGGTGTTGTGTGTGCACGGGGATGTTCACAGCTACCCTTTGGTGTCGGTCCACATTATTTTCAGAGGGGAAAAATTTATAGTGAAGGCGGCGGTTAATCCCCGCCTTACCCACTCTCTAATTTTGGGGACTGATTGGCCGGGATTTCGGGGTTTAATGTCACACCTAATAAAAAGTGGGTCCTGCCATTTAACAGGGGGAGGTCCCGGTGCCGCTTTGGCGGAGCAGCTGTCGCAGAGCCATCTACGTCATCTCCGCGTCAGAGTGAGGAGCCGCCAGTTCCTCCTCTCTTTATTGGGGAATCCCTCGCGGATTTCCCATTAGAACAATCGCGAGACGAGACTCTGCGACATGCTTTTGACCAAGTGAGAGTAATCGATGGTCAAACGCTCCAGCCGAACGCCACCCCGTCCTTCCCCTACTTCGCAATTATGAAGGATAGGTTATATCGAGTGACGCAGGACACTCAAACTAAAGAGCGTGTCACGCAGCTTTTAATTCCGAAGAGCCGCCGGGAATTGGTATTCCAGGCGGCTCACTTTAATCCCATGGCTGGACACTTAGGGCAGGATAAAACACTAGCCCGAATAATGGCCCAATTCTATTGGCCGGGGATTCGCGGCGATGCCCGTAGGTAGTGTATGGCATGCCGCGAATGCCAGTTAGTAAATCCAGCGGCCATTCCAAAAGCGACTTTGCGCCCTCTTCCATTAATCGAGACCCCGTTTGAAAGAATTGGGATGGATCTCGTCGGGCCATTAGATCGGTCAGCACGAGGGTACCGCTTTATATTAGTTCTGGTGGACTATGCAATGCGATACCCGGAAGCAGTGCCTCTGCGCAATATCTCAGCACGCAGTATTGCAGAGGCGCTCTTCCGTGTCATCTCCCGAGTTGAAATCCCGAAAGAGATTCTGACTGATCAAGGCACTACGTTTATGTCACGGACACTGCGCAAACTGTATGGGTTATTGTGGATTAAGCCGATCCGCACCAGCGTGTATCACCCACAAACGGACGGTTTAGTAGAACGGTTCAACCGCACCCTCAAAAATATTATTAAAAAATTCGTAAGTGAGGACGCACGTAATTGGGATAAGTGGCTCGAACCCTTGCTGTTCTCAGTGCGAGAGGTTCCCCAAGCCTCCACGGGGTTCTCCCCGTTCGAATTATTATATGGACGTAAGCCGCACGGCATCCTAGATGTGCTGCAGGAAAATTGGGAGGAGGGACCTTCACAAAGCAAAAACGAAATTCAGTACGTTATGGACCTGCGCGCAAAACTCCACACGCTCACCCACCTAACTCAGGAGAATTTGCGGCAGGCCCAGGAACGGCAAGCCTGCCTGTACAACAAGGGTACGCGCCTTAGAGAGTTCACTCCGGGAGATAAAGTACTCATACTGCTGCCCACGTCGAGCTCCAAATTGATCGCCAAGTGGCAAGGACCCTTTGAGGTCACACGGCAAGTCGGGGACGTCGACTATGAGGTGAGGCGAATGGACAGGGGTGGGGCGCTACAGATTTACCACCTCAATCTGCTTAAACTCTGGAACGAGGAGGTCCCTGTGGCGTTGGTGTCGGTAGTTCTGGAGAAGGCGGAGCTGGGGCCGGAGGTTCAAAAAGGGAGATTGGCATCACGTACCTCTCCGGTCCCCTGTGGAGACCACCTCTCCCCGACCCAACTCACGGAGGTCGCCCAGTTGCAGACCGAGTTTTCGGATGTGTTCTCGCCCCTGCCCGGTGGCACTAACCTCATAGAGCACCACATCGAGACGCCCCCGGGGGTGGTAGTGCGTAGCCGCCCTTACAGGCTACCCGAACACAAAAAAAAGGTGGTTCGGGAAGAACTTCAGACCATGCTTGAAATGGGCATCGTCGAGGAGTCCCACAGTGACTGGAGCAGCCCGGTGGTCTTGGTACCCAAGGCCGACGGGTCGGTCCGGTTCTGTGTGGACTATAGGAAAGTCAACGCGGTGTCTAAATTTGACGCGTACCCAATACCTCGTATTGACGAGCTGCTCGATCGACTAGGCACGGCTCGCTTTTATTCGACACTGGATTTGACGAAGGGATATTGGCAGATCCCCTTGACTCCACTATCCCGAGAAAAAACGGCCTTTTCCACACCGTTTGGGTTACACCAATTCATCACACTTCCGTTTGGGCTGTTTGGGGCGCCTGCTACGTTTCAGCGGCTGATGGATCGGGTCCTCCGCCCCCACGCCACCTATGCGGCCGCCTATCTTGATGACATCATTATATATAGTAATGACTGGCCGAGGCACTTGGAACATCCAAGGGCCGTCCTTAGGTTGCTGAGGCGAGCGGGCCTCACAGCCAACCCAAAGAAGTGTGCGATTGGGCGGGTGGAAGTACGGTATCTGGGCTTCCACTTGGGCAACGGGCAGGTGCATCCCCAAATTAACAAGACCGCAGTGATTGCGGCCTGCCCGAGGCCCAAGACCAAAAAGGGGGTGAGACAGTTCCTGGGGCTGGCTGGCTATTATCGTAGGTTTATACCTAATTATTCGGACGTCACCAGCCCGCTGACTGATCTCACTAAAAAGGGGGCACCAGATCCGGTCCAGTGGACGGAGCAATGCCAGCGGGCTTTTTCAGAGGTAAAGGCTGCACTATGTGGGGGGCCACTTCTACACTCCCCTGACTTTTCTCTCCCCTTTATGTTGCAGACCGATGCGTCGGACAGAGGGCTGGGGGTGGTTTTGTCCCAGGAGGTGGAGGGGGAGGACCGCCCCGTCCTGTATATAAGCAGGAAGCTGTCGGTGCATGAGGGGCACTACAGCACCATAGAGAGAGTGTCTGGCCATCAAGTGGGCGGTCCTCGCCCTCCAGTACTACCTGCTGGGGCGCCCTTTCACCCTCTGTTCGGACCACGTGCCCCTCCAGTGGCTCCACCGCATGAAAGATGCCAACGCGCGGATCACCCGTTGGTATCTGGCACTCCAACCCTTTAATTTCAAGGTGGTCCACAGGCCGGGGGCGCAGATGGTCGTGGCGGACTTCCTCTCCTGCCAAGGGGGGGGGGGGGGGGGGGAGTCGGCTGCGGGCCGGACAGCCGCCCGGCCTGAGTCGGGCGGTGGGGGTATGTGGCAGCGGGGGCGTGGTCAAGCGCCGGTCTGTGACAGGAGGGCGGAGTCAGGGAAGGTGAGTGGCAGATTCACTACACCTGAGAGCAATTAACCTGTGTTTGTGTCTTCCCAGTGACTGTGCCCTACTTAAGGAGGGAGAGCGAGAGCAGAGGAGCTCTTGCTGAACCAGACGCTGAATGTGTGTGTGTGTCTGAAAAGTGCACATAATTATTAGACTGAAAAGTGTGGTAATAAAACGACCTGTCAAACCTGATCTCTGTCCTGCCGTCCTCTGTGCTCCACCCACAAACACTGAACCGCTACAGTATTTTATAAGTTTGTTCCTATCAGTGCTGCTGTGTTTGGCCGGGAACCAATGTTACTACCTGTGTGCTGCTACGGCAGAATTAATTGATGCTACACTGTGAAGCTAGACTGCAAAGCATGGCCCAAGGTGTGTCAAGAACCTCTCTTCATGACAAGCGGCTAATGAGGTATTATTATTTGTATTAGCGATGCATTTTGTTTATATTTATGCAGCACAACATTTATGCTCTTATTTACTTCATGTACAGTCTTTGAGCTGATATTTGTATATTTTTACAGTTCTCACAGCATAAAAGGCATAAATGGAATGGCATGTTGAACAGCATGAACAATGGGAGAAGAGGAGAAATAAATGCCAGTTAAAGAGAAACTGATCCGTGTCTGTCGTGATGAGAGCTACAGAGAGATTGAAGAGATGCTGTAGAGGAGGTGCCAACTGACCAGCATACACTTTCAGCCTCCTGTGGTTGATGCCATCAGATCCATTGGCTTTGCTCCTCTGAAGCCTGGAGAGCTCTCTCTGTAACTGGATGGTGGTGAAGAGGTTTGCAGGGAGCTGTGAGTTCCTAGATGTGGATGAGTAATTATAGAGGGGATGGGGGAGTGATGGAGTGTTCTTTTCCACTGTTATGGTAATATTTGTTCTATTAGTTTGGAGGGGGCTGATGGGTGAGGGGGGCTGTCCTCTTGGGTCAGAAGTCTGCTGGGGTGGGGAGGATAGCAGAGGTGTCAATGGGAAGGGGATCAAGGGCTCCAGCAGAGGTGTTAATGGGGGCAGGAGTGTTGAGTGGAGACTGAGGCCCTGTCCACACGGCAACGGATTCAGGTGAATCCGATACAATTGTTTATCGTTTAGGCCTGGCGTCCACATGGCACCGGCGTTTTGGGTGCCCCAAAATGCAATCTTTTGAGAACGGGTTCCAGAGTGGAAAGATCTGGCAATGTTGCCGTTGTGAAGTCGTCTGGATGAGTAGAACGGATTTGTTTATGATGACGTCACAACCACATGACTGTGAGTGCTTCACGCCGGGTAGAAGTGTAACGAACTTGATGCGAGTTGTCAACAAATCCTATAACTTGGTTCATGAAACGCGCTTACAAAATATTTTCACTGTGAATATTTATTGTGTAATGGTGCAAAGTGAGAGAGAGAGAGAGAATAGCCCTTAGGGCAGAGTCAATCCCACCAGCAAAAATAGGGAAAAAAGGAGCGATCTCACCTCTTCAGATGTTGGTTTAAGTCCTACAATACATTCCTCAAAAAGGGCGTAGAAGAACAAATTAATCCATCAACGTGTAGCATTCAATTTATTCCGGACCATTAAAGATGCCGCCTTCTGCGTAGAATCATACGTCATCCTCGCCGCCATATTGGAGGGGTCAAAGCGGAGAATAAAGATGCCTCATTCATGTGCTGCGTTTAACTGTACCAACAGGTTTGCCGTCCAAACGAGATCACATGGGATTACCTTTCACAGGTGAAACTGGAAAAATACTTTTCATTGTATTTGGTCATTATAATGTAATTTTACAAACAGATTTTTCTGACTTTGTGGCTAATATGAAGTCTCGCGCATAATAGTTTATGCGCATGCATCCTTACTTCTTCTATTGTTCTGGTGTCTCTGAAGGGACCGTCTTACAGTGCCCCTAGAGGTGTGGCATGTGTATTGCATCGTTTTCAGCAAGCGTTGCGTTGCCATATGGACCTGATATTTTACTGATCGTTGCCCATGTGGACGCGATATTTTTTAAAATAACATCTCGTTGCCGTGTGGATGTAGCCTGAGCCTAACTGTCGAAGGACATGGTGGTGGGGACTGTGTCGAACCTATTGAAAAATAGGTTGAGCTCAGATGTACAGTAAATGCTCGGTCTCCCTGCACTCCAGGTGAAGGTAGACTGTTTCCTGTCATGTATTTCATCTCATTCCACACCTCTTTTGTGTTGTTCGCTCCCATCTTAGCCTCAATCTTCTCCCTGTAGCTGTTCTTAGCCTCTCTCAACTTCCTATTAAGCTCCTTTGGAACAGCCTGAAATTGCTTTCTGTCCTTAGCCATGAATGCCCTCTTCTTCTTGTTAAGATTTCTTTGGTTATCTAAGGCTTGTTGTTGTGGTAGAAGCACATCTTCCTGGTGGGTGCGATGGCGTACTCACAGAAATGGATGTAATCCATGACACAACAAGAGAGGCCCTCAATGTCCTCCTTGCAGTCCTCCTGGAACAGTTCTGAGTTTGTGTCCTGAAAACACTCCTGGACGCTCTCCTCAGTGTCCTTAGACCAAACCTTCACAATCCTTGTGCTAGCCACCTGTTGCCTAACCAGTGGCTTGTAGGTGGTCACAAGGTATATGAGGTTGTGGTCAGATTCTCTGAGGCTGGGGAGAGCAGAGCAGCTGTATGCCCCTTCCACATTCATGTAAAAGTGGTCCAGGAACATTCAAAATATATGCTCATTTTGAATTTTAAGCCAGTGACACTTTAAAAAAAATTGGGACAGTAGCAGTAAAAGACTGGAAAAGTTATGTTTAAAAAAAAAACAAACAAAAAAATATTTTTCAGTTAATTGGCAACAGGTCAGTAACATGATTGGATATAAAAAGTCCGTCTCTGAGAGGTTAAGTCTCTCAGAAGTAAAGATAGGGAGGGGTTCACCACTCTGTAAAAGACTGAGTGGGCAAATAGTGCAACAATTTAAGAATAATGTTCCTCAATGTAAAATAGCAAAGAATTTGGGGATCACATCATCTATGATACATAATAGCATTAAAGAAATCTCTGTGTGCACGGGACAAGGCCAAAAAACAATAATGGATGCTCATGATATTTCGGCTCTCAGGTGATACCGCATTAAAAACAGACATGATTCTCTAGTGGAAATTGCTGCCTGGGCTCTGGAACACTTAAGAAAACCAGTGTCTGTGAACACAGTTCATTTCTGCATCTACAAATGGAAATTAAAACCATATACTAGTCTAAACAATATCCAGAAACACCACCATCTTCTCTGGGACTGAGATCATTTACAATGGACTGAAGTGAAGTGGAAGACTGCCCTGTGGTCTGATAAATTGAAATTTGAAATTCTTTTTGGAACTCTTGGCTTGTTATCAGCGCACAGTTCAAAAGTCAGCATCTGTGACGGTATGGGGATGCATTAGTGCACATGGCATGGATAGCTTGCACATCTGGGAAGACACCATTAATGGTTGTGAATGATATACACAGATTTGGAGCAATATGATATCATCCAGATGACATCTTTTTCAGGGAAGGCCTTGCTTATTTCCACAAGACAATTGTAAACCTTATTCTACATGTATTACAACTGACTGGTTCTGTAGTAAGAGTCCAGGTGCTAAACTGACTTGTCTGCATTCCAGTCCTGTCTCCCATTGAAAAAATTTGGTGTATTATGAAGTGCAAAATACAACAAAGGAGACAAGCAAGAATCAGGCAAGAATGGGACAATATTTCACTTTCAAAACTACAGTAATTTGTCTCTTTAGTTCCCAAATGTTTCCAGTAATTAAAAGTAGAATAATGTAACACAGTGGTAAAAAGGCCCCCTGTCCCAACTTTTTTGAAACGTGTTGCTGGCATCAGATTCAAAATGAGCATGCATATATACATATACATTATATATATATATATATATATATATATATATATATATATATATATATATATATATATACTGGGTGCGATGGGATGGGGGGGATCATCCCCCCCTCTGGTTTTTATCTCTGCTGAAAAAAAATCCTCGGGGACAACCCCGTCAATAAAACAAACAAACAAACAAACAAACCAAAAAAAAAGTTGACATGACAGGCATGTTGTGACACTGTTTTCTATGGTCTACATTGCACTCACTTTCAAAATGACCCGAAGTGGCAGCTTTGATGTTCATGAACGTCCCCAGCAAATAGATACATTGTAGATAATAACAATATCTTTGCGTTCTATGCAGGGATGCAAACAGCGCGCCTTTTGGCAGATGCCGCCTTTTTCACGGCCGATTTTTTTTTTAGGGGAGGCGTTGGAGTGTCTGATTATAATTTCAAAGTAAATTCTGTATTAAAATTACTAAATAAGCAAATCCGTTACAGTCCATGAAACAGGAAGTATAAGGATGAGAAAAAAACAGTTTAAATCGGAAAGCTGCGCACAGTGTGAACTGCGCCATCAGAGCAAACTGTTCATTTAGTATTCATGTATTTTAGTGATTTTTAAGTCACTGTCCATTTAATCCAGAGGGAGAGAAACATCACAGCAACGCGACAAGCAATGCGAACTTTGTTGTGTTAGTGTTCGTGTATTTAGTCAGAGAGATAGGAAGATGAATTTACTATCTCTGGTTTAGTGTTCGTTTTCATTTAGTGTTATTCATTTGATATCATCGGATGTTATTGAGCTGTTAGCCTATTGTTACCTTAATTTTGTGATGTTTCATGATTAAAAAAAAAAAACATCCCCCCTTCTGGTTTTTTGACAAATCGCACCCTGTATATACACACACACATATATATATATATATATATATATATATATATATATATATATATATATATATATAAAACAATAAAATTTCTCAGTTGTAACATTTGATATGTTGTCTTTGGACTATTTTCAATGAATTACATGGCTTACATGATTTTAAAATCATTGCATTCTGTTTTTATTTGCATTTTACATCATGTCCCAACATTTTTAGAATTGGGGTTTTAGGTTTTATTTTTGGATGATGGATTTTTTACCTTTTCCAATGGTACTCATGAATGTTTCATCAAGCACCTCCAATGTTACCTTTTTGCAAGGGAGTAACTTTGATTTTGACATTGGTGGGGACACAAAAGTGATCCAAGGCAGAGCTTCCGAAAGGTGGTTTTTTTTTTTTCCATTAGCAATCATAATTTCATGTTATGCAGATCTTATAGGTTAACAAGGACAGTTATGGCCTAATGGTTAGGGAGTTGGTCTTTGGATCCCAGGGTTGCAGGTTCAAATCCCACCCTTACATCTCCATCCATGGCTGAAGTACCCTTGAGCAAGAGACCTAACCCAACATTGTTAGAATCTGATGATTTATTACTTTTACACCACACAATTCCTAATTTGTGTTTAAGCAGTCGTTCTGTCTCTTCCACAGAAATACATGAAAATAAGAATTAAAAACTTTAAGCATTTTTAGCATTAAATATTGTTTTTTTTTTTAAATTCAATATCTGTATTGTTTGACATTGGGGGGGGGGTGTCTCAAAATTTACTGACTGCCTTATTGAGACACTCATAAGTAGGTGCTACTGGTGGCATTTTCTATTCTGTAATTAAGCTCAAATTTAGTTAAAATGATATTTGGATATATAATTTAGTGATTCCCTATTATAGCATGATTATGATTACATTAGTATTGCATTTGTAGTATACCCCCCATTTTTTTGTCTTTTTGTTGCCCCTCCATTTTCCATATTATGTCTTTTTGTTGCCTGTTTGTGTTCGTAACGTGTGTTATGATGTTCACTGCAGATGTGCTTGTGACGTCTATGTTCATGCTGCAGTTACCAATATTCGTCAGTAGGTGGGAGTAAAGGACCATGGATTTGCTGTATCTAGCCTAGCCTAGTAGTAGTAGAAAGAGGTCTCTGTAAAACGGTGAACGCAGCAGACTCAGCGGCTGTCATGCTGTTGATTCTGAAATGCAAGTCGCACATCTGCATGGCCTACATCTGACTACTTACATTCTGTAAAACCATTAGGTCTATAAATTTAACATTCATTCATCGAGGATATTATCTAACACCAAGTTACATTGCTCCAGCATTCCTTTTCTCTGCAGCTATGCAGTAGCCTAGCTCTGATGCGTCCTGTCACGTTGCTAAACCTGCCTAAGGAGCCGCAGCAATACTTTTATGAAGGGTTTCCATACATCAAAAGGATTTTGTTGAGTTTTTAAAGCTCGACAGAAACCCTGCACTTACATTCTTGACTTTGAAGAAGAATGAACGAATGTCTCATTTCTTGGGAGGGGGGCCGTCATCCATGATACTCAAGTCAGCATGCGAGTCGTAGGGCAAGCATGCATGGACATCGAAGTCCAGCTCAATTTGTAGGCTGACGGAGAGTGGGGGGTGCGTAGGGTAGGTCAGGTGTGTACGTGTGAGATACGGGGGGTTGATGGGCGGGTAGTCACGGCTGCTGTGGGAAGTGTGCTGCTTTTACAGCAGATGGAGTGACAGCTGGGATAGCCAACCATGTAAGTTAGTGAGAAACAGGTAGCTAATCAGAGAATGTATATCTACGTTAGAGGGGGGATTATTAGCAGTGTCATACATTTAACCCTTTGTGTGCCATATAATCATTGCTCAGGTTAGGACATCGGTTTTATTGATCGTGATTACACAGTAGCGGCTGAATATTGGTAGGGACATGTCCCTAGCGTCCCTACCCAAAATTACGCCCTAGCCTTTTTGTGATTATGGAAACAGTTAAAGAAATGCTTGAGTTTGGGAACGACATCTCAAGATTTAGTCTGCACTGGTTCAACACTGTAGTATCATGATATGCCCCTGAAGTTAAAATCTTTAGCAACCTTTCGCAACTGAGCCACCCTGAAATATCTGTATACTCAATATCAGATTTTTTTACTCAGTAGACTGAACTGACTGAAGTTTCTCTGAAGCTTCTCCAAACGTATATCTGCGTCACAAAGAGATGTGTTAGTTCTTGGCATTTTAAAATCCAGTGAGTCATTAGACCCCTTCAGGGTCTCACTACTCTTCCGTGCTCGACCAGCCGGTTCACCTGCAGCAGTGTCTACAGCATTGCTTGTGCCCTCCGTTGCATCATCTACACTAGTCAGCCTAAGTGTGATACCCAGCATCACTACCTTGCTCCTGAGTGCATCATTACCAACCCCCTTGATGTTTAGTGGAGATACTGTGAAAATGCCACTGCTTTCATAGCCAGCAATTGTCATAGCCAGTTGATTTTTTTTTAAACCACTGCTTATATTTATTTTATAGAGCCAGGGCTCAACATTAACTTTTTAATCCACTTGTCCAGTTGGACAAGCAGCAAGATTTTTCACTTGTCCTGACCATGTATTAACTTGTCCTGACCATAACCTTTTTACTCATATTACTATGTATTTACTAGTTCAGTAAAAGGAAAGTGATTAACAAAGTTTACCAAAAAGCAGGTATAGTTATGATAATCATTATGCTTTAATGGTTTATAATTTTTCAAAAAACCTCAAACTTTAATTGTAACAATAAACAAAAACTAGACTGCATTTCCACAGAGAAAATGCAAAGTGTGCTTGCTGAGCTGTAGCAGAACAGCTAGTATGCTAGCATGCTAAAAGCTAGCAGGCCAACATGCTAATGCCAACATGCTAACAACTAGCATGCTAACAGTTAGCATACTAACATGCTAACAGCATACTAACATGCTAAAACCTAGCATGTTAACATGTTAATGCTAACATGCTAATTGATAACATGCTAATAGATAACATGCTAACAGCTAACATTCTAACATGCTAATGATTAACATGTTATTTGTTAAAATTCTAACACTTTAATTAAGGCTAATATGCTGACAGCTATCATGCTAACAGCTAACAGGCTAACATGCTAATGGCTAGTATGTTAACTTTTAGCATGCTGACATGCTGAGGGTGACATGCTAACAGCTAACATGCTAACATTTAGCATGCTAACATGCTCAGGTGAACTCGCTAACAGCAAACATGCGAACTCTGCATGCTACTTTGCTAATCCTAACATGTTAACAGCTCTCATTATAACATGCTAATGGTGAACATACTAACAACTCATGAGCTAACAGCAGGCATGATATCGTAATGGGTAACATGCTAACATGGTAACACGTGAATGCTTATATGCTAATTGCTATCGTGTGTGCCTGTAAGTATTCCTAATAAAGTGGCCATTGAGTTGAAGTTGATTTGCTGTCAAAGTCTCAAATGAGCAGATCCTTGCCAAATGCATCATCACCTATGGGGGAAGGGAGGAATGACTCAGTCATGCTTCCATTGATTAGCGGCAAAATGGAGAAAAAATGGATGGATGAAAGGCAAGACAAAGATGAGTGTGGGTCAGAACCGATATCATGTGTGTGATGGGTGATTTGGCCTGAGGTGCCATATGAAGTTTGGTGGATGTGTGGTTAACTGTTACTGAGCAAAACTCCATTCATTTGAATGGGGCCAAAAATCAATGGAAGCCTATGGAGGTAAAAAGACATGCGTGAATACCAAGGAAAAGATGAGTGCAGGTCTCAGATGAGGGGATGGATTTGTGTGGGGACTTGGCCTGAGGCATCAAGTGAAGTTTCTTGAAGTTTGATCACTTGGTTAAAAAAATTGATGGAGAGTGAAAGTTTTTCTCCTGAAACACCATTCATTTTCAATGGGGCCAAAAATCAATGCAAGCCTATGGAGGAAAAAGGGATGAGCAAAAAGAAAGGAAAAATATGAGTGCAGGTCAGAACCGATTGCATGTATGTGTCAGGGGAGTTGGCCAGAAGTATCACATGAGGTTTGGTGCATCTGTGATGGAGCATGTCCGAGTAGGACGATTCGATTCATGAGCCCTATTCATTCTCTATGGGAAAAAAAACAAAAGAAAAATGACAAGAACAAAAGAACGGGCACGTTGATCCAAAAGCTGTATACAAGCACACTATACCACTTCGGGCCAGATGTCTCAGAGTTGGAACGGTGTCTCTATCTCAAACGCCCTAGGAGGAGTAGTGGATCCAAAAAATGTGTCGGAATAAGGCAGAATAAGTAAACTTAAGAAGAAATATAGCTGCAAGCAGCAATGCGGGGCCAAGCAGGGATTGCTAAGAGATTGATGTTATGTTGGAGAGATGGTCATAACTTGTGCTGACCTTGAAATTTTTAAATGACCTTCTGGAGGGGTGTGGCTTTATGTCGTTAAGTTTGGTTGAGATATGTCAAAGGGCTGCCGTGATATGAGCTCACTTCCTGTTTGGCGTCTTCGCCACTAAATTTGATTGGCTGCTGTGCAGTGACAGTTTAATCAATCGCTCCAAAAAATAGACCCTATATGCAGCATAGTCTGAAGATGGTCCATGTTAATTTTCATGAAAAACAGTAAAAAAAAAATGTAGAAGTAGCATTTTATTCAATTTTAACAAAATCCAAAATGGCGGAAAATCTACCCAGGCGGAAAATGACGTCATATGGTGCATTGGAATCGGCTTGGCCCAAGGATTCCAGGGATACCAAGTTTTTGAGAATCGGATGTACGGTTCAAAAGTTATGAGCAAAAATGTATGTCAAACTTTGACCAGTTGGTGGCGCTAGCAAGTTTGAGGTGGCAACATGAAATTTACTGAGAAGAATCATGAAACTGTCCAGAATCAGTGTGCTAAATTTCATAACTTTTTACCATATGGTTCTATAGGCTGCCATAGACATCCTATACGGAAGAAAGATGCTTGAAATAATAATAAGAAGAAACCATAGAAACACTAGAGGTGCCTGCAGCTCCGCTGCTTGGCCCCTAACAAGCAGCCACATGCTAAGAGATTGATGTTATGTTGGAGAGATGGTCATAGCTTGTGCTGACCTTGAAATTTTTAAATGACCTTCAATGGGGCATCCAACAGTGTGATCAGGCATTGGAATTTTGTTTCTAACCAAAACACAACATGAGATATGAGCCAAAACACATTTTTACAAATTATAGCGCCCCCTATTGGTCAATTTGCACCAAATTTGGTGTGGACCTTTCTGGAGGGGTGTGGCTTTATGTCGTTAAGTTTGGTTGAGATATGTCAAAGGGCTGCTGAGAAATGAGCTCACTTCCTGTTTGGCGTCTTCGCCACTAAATTTGATTGGCTGCTGTGCAGTGACAGTTTTATCAATTGCTCCAAAAAATAGACTCTATATGCATCATAGTCTGAAGATGGTCCATGTCAATTTTCATGAAAAAGGGTAAAAAAATGTAGGAGAAATAGAATTTTATTCAAGTTTAACAAAATCCAAAATGGCGGAAAATCTACCCAGGCGGAAAATGACGTCATAAGGTGCATTGGAATCGGCTTGGCCCAAGGATTCCAGGGAGACCAAGTTTTTGAGAATTGGATGTACGGTTCAAAAGTTATGAGCAAAAATGTATGTCAAACTTTGACCAGTTGGTGGCGCTAGCGAGTTTGAGGTGGCAACATGAAATTTACTGAGAAAAATCATGAAACTGTCCAGAATCAGTGTGCTAAATTTCATAACTTTTTACCATACGGTTCTATAGGCTGCCATAGACATCCTATACGGAAGAAAGATGCTTGAAATAATAATAATAATAATAATAATAATAATAATAATAATAATAATAATAATAATAAAATATAGCTGCAAGCAGCAATGCGGGGCCAAGCAGCCACATGCTAAGAGATTGATGTTATGTTGGAGAGATGGTCATAACTTGTGCTGACCTTGAAATTTTTAAATGACCTTCAATGGGGCATCCAACAGTGTGATCAGGCATTGGAATTTTGTTTCTAACCAAAACACATGAGATATGAGCCAATACACATTTTTACAAATTATAGCGCCCCCTATTGGTCAATTTGCACCAAATATGGTGCAGACCCTTCTGGAGGGGTGTGGCTTTATGTCGTTAAGTTTGGTTGAGATATGTCAAAGGGCTGCCGTGATATGAGCTCACTTCCTGTTTGGCGTCTTCGCCACTAAATTTGATTGGCTGCTGTGCAGTGACAGTTTAATCAATCACTCCAAAAAATAGATTCTATATGCAGTATAGTCTGAAGATGGTCCATGTTAATTTTCATGAAAAACGGTCAAAAAAATGTAGAAGTAGCATTTTATTCAATTTTAACAAAATCCAAAATGGCGGAAAATCTACCCAGGCGGAAAATGACGTCATAGGGTGCATTGGAATCGGCTTGGCCCAAGGATTCCAGGGATACCAAGTTTTTGAGAATCGGATGTACGGTTCAAAAGTTATGAGCAAAAATGTATGTCAAACTTTGACCAGTTGGTGGCGCTAGCGAGTTTGAGGTGGCAACATGAAATTTACTGAGAAGAATCATGAAACTGTCCAGAATCAGTGTGCTAAATTTCATAACTTTTTACCATACGGTTCTATAGGCTGCCATAGACATCCTATACGGAAGAAAGATGCTTGAAATAATAATAATAATAATAATAATAATAATAAGAGGAAGAAACCACAGAAACACTAGAGGTGCCTGCAGCTCCTCTGCTTGGCCCCTAAATATAATAAGAAACCATAGAAACACTAGAGGTGCCTGCAGCTCCGCTGCTTGGCCCCTAACAATAGTGTGCTTGCCTTTGGCAAGCACACAGTGCTTGAGCAAGCACACTAACTATCCAGTGCCCCCTTATGGTGCATGCGTTACCCATTACCTGATGTGCAGTTTTAGGAGTTAGACTGACCCAAATTCAAACCTTCTGGTAGAAATAAAGTTAAATCTTAATTAATCCAGTAAAACTTGAAGTATAAATTAATTTAAAGAAATGAAACCGAAAGAAAACAAGTTGGACATGATAAGGGTGACAGAATCACATTACAAATGAAAACAAACCGTAATTAAGTTAGGCACTGTCGTAAAATTCCCATGAAATATTTTACGATAATGTGTCAAAAGAAAAATACAATAAATGTCCAAATGAAATGAAGATTTGCTATAGATATTTATTTTATTGAGGTATTTGATCACCATTTCTCCAATTTTGATTAATTCAAAGCCTAATAATCTATAATTAGATATTACAACATGGTTATTTTTACACATGCACGTGCTGTATCCTCAGCTTCCCCGGAATTTTGCACACAATAACATGGCCTGAGATGACTGAGATGACTGAATTAGTTTTGTTGAAATTTCATTGATGTAGCTCTTGAATAATTACTATTAAAATGGTGATTTTCAACAATCCCTAAAAGATGTGGTCTCTAAAAGATATAAAAGCATATCATTATTATATTGTCTGAGGTGGTTATGTGTAATACTTTGTTGAATAATTTTCTCTAGTCTTTAAACCAAATTAGATAGGCCTATATGTAGAAAATGTGACAGCAAAATATGTAGACGACTTATACTATTTATGCAAACTGCTTATTCCGATTATTGAACTCATATTTTTTATATTCTATGGCAACTTTAAGCAAGTCTTCAAGGAGTTTGCCGTTATCATGCAGCCTTAGCAGCTAGCCAGCTCATATAAATAATATGCACATGAACAAATGACACCTGTAAAAACCTCAACATGTCTTTAACAATCATTTACCCCGCCATGGGCAATGCTGAAGTCACTGTTACAAACAGTACAGCATGCAACGCTGTCATAATTTTTTACCCCCATTAGGCAAGGGTACCGTACACTTTCGTGTAGTCTGATGTATAGTGGGGTTTGCATTTTTGTTTTTGGGGCACTCTGCCATGACACTTCTGGTTACACTGAACTCTCTGTCCGGGAGAGAAGACGAAAAGCCCACCCACACAGAAAACTGATTGGTCTACTTAGCAAGCCAGAGCAATCAGGATGCTCTCTCTCTCTCAGGCACGCGCATTGTTGTTCTTTTGCTCTGGATTCCAGGGTATTGTATCTAATTTGCGGGGAGACGCTATAAATATATTGGAAGACTTCTAGAACATCCGGGAGAGTTGGGAATAATTCAACTTGTCCCATCAGACAGGCAGATACGGATTTGACCTGAATTTGTGTTTATGAAAATTTTATTGTTTCCCCACTACTGTTAAGATTACTGAAACGTCAAGTACTTAATACTGAGCAGCCAGGTTGTAATTTAGGACATTTTGGACCCAGAGGAATATATATATATATATATATATATATATATATATATATATATATATATATATATATTTTTTTTTTTAATTGTACTTGCGAGTTTAAATTGGGTGCAAGAGTTTACTCTGGGGAAGAAAAAAAACCATGTTCTTCAGAATTACTTAGCTTGATAAGTTTGCCAATGGTAGAATAGGAACAACTTCATCATTGATTTTTTTAAAGCATGCTCCACTAAATTACTGATGAAATTAATTTTTAAGAAAAAAGACAACTGTTTTATTCACTGTAAGTGCCAAAATAATGCAGTCTTACTGGCAACAGCAGTCTTCACTTTACACTGATTCTTCCGTCATGCATTCACAGCTATGTCAAGCCGTGTCAACACTGAAATACCACCTGAATTTGTCTTCATTTTCAGATATATTTACTGACAAAGTAAACTCAATAAACCCATGAGGCCCCTACCGGTTGTATTGCTATTTAAAACTTTAAGTCATGATAGATTAATAAGGAAATGAAGGGGGACACAGAAAAGTTTGAGAACTCACTCAGAAATGGCATGATCTCACTCACATACTCTCTCACACACTCACTCACTTTACACATAACCCTTCCTTCACGGGGGGACATGTTTCTGTGACTGAGGATCTGTGACATAATGTGGAGTTTCAATCTTGTGAGGCAAAAAAAGATGCAGAATCTCCTGCTGCCAAGTTCAAAATTGCTGCAAAAGTATTTTCCTTTACATTTTCCCCCCGATGTTAGTTTCAATGCCGTACAACTGTGTAATAATATTCCATAGTAATACACATTAGTGTATTCTTGGAAGCTATCCAAATATATCTTCATTAAAATATACTGCACTGGGCACTTGATTAACAGATCTCACTTGTGCTACTTAATAAATCCATATTTAAATAGTAAAACTAAGACTGCATACTTCATTCGCTTTAAGCTACAATGATACTATAAGCTACTGTGATAGCCATTCATTAATCTCAGTTTAATGTAGTTCAAAACTACCCATTCAAGAATGCAGAATTTTAAAAAAAGGTATTTTGTTAAAAGGTATGTGTTTTGTTTTGCATTTTGCCATCTGTTTATTCAAGCTGAAATGACAGGACTTAGGACAAAGCATGTATCAAATTCTGAAGAAGTACAGGACGTACCTGCTTCTACGGCTGTCACTGTGATGTTGTGCCAGCCTGCTGTCTCCCTGTCCAAGACCTTCCCCAGGGTGATTGCACCAGTCACTGCATCAATGTTGAAGATTTGCTCCTGATCTGTGCTCTGATCTATTGAATATCTAGACAGAGGGCAGGAGATGATGTCATTAGATGTATAAATTGAAAAAAAAAAGTTGTCAGTCTTAGCTTAATGTATTTTATAAATATTAAAATTTTATTTGAAATATTTATGGATTCATCATTTTAACATTATTTTGCCATTAGCATTTTATATATATATATATATATATATATATATATATATATATATATATAGAGAGAGAGAGAGAGAGAGAGAGAGAGAGAGAGAGAGAGAGAATCAAAAGTTTGGACACAAATACATCATAAGTTTTTTTTCTGTATTTTGATCATTTTCTACATTGTAGAATAATACTGAAGACATCAAAACTATGAAATAACATATAGGAGATATACAGAGTTATGTGGTAAGCAAAAGAACGTCAAAAAAATGTGTTTTATATTTTAGATTCTTCAAAGTGGCTACCATTTACCTTGATGATGCTTTGCACACTATTGGCGTTATCTTAACCAGCTTCATGAGGTAGTCACCTGAAAGGCTTTGCAATTAACAGGTGTGCCTTGTCAAAAATTAATTAGTGCAATTTCTTGCCTTCTTAACGTGTTTGAGATCAAACAGTAAATTGTAAATAATAAAAATACTATGGGGTGGCATGGTGGTGTCGTGGTTAGCGCTGTTGCCTCACAGCAAGAAGGTCCGGGTTAGAGCCCAGTGGCCGGCAAGGGCCTTTTTGTGCGGAGTTTGCATGTTCTCCCCGTGTCTGCGTGGGTTTCCTCCGGGTGCTCCGGTTTCCCCCACAGTCCAAAGACATGCAGGTTAGGTTAACTGGTGACTCTAAATTGACCGTAGGTGTGAATGTGAGTGTGAATGGTTGTCTGTGTCTATGTGTCAGCCCTGTGATGACCTGGCAACTTGTCCAGGGTGTACCCCGCCTTTCGCCCGTAGTCAGCTGGGATAGGCTCCAGCTTGCCTGCAATCCTGTAGAACAGGATAAAGTGGCTAGAGGTAATGAGATGAGATGAAAAATACTGTAAATAGCCCTATTCCACAACTGTATTAATCATGTGAAGAACCTCTCCACTAAGTAAAGAGGAACAGCAGTCCATCATTACTTTAAGACAAAGTAATGACGAAGGTGTCCCCAAACGTTTGACTGGTACTGTGTATATATAAACACCAGTCACCACAGAACAATTAAATAGTTGTTCATGTTATTGTTGTTTATATTTAACCTGAGCTTACTATGTTACATAGTATCTGTCAAAACTGGCAGAAACTCCAGTTCCAAGAATCTGCACCCTTCACTGGCTTCCAGTAAGCTACAGAATTGACTTTAAAGCATTGCTGCTGGTGTACAAATCTCTAAATGGTACAGGGCCCAATTACCTCTCTGATATGTTGCAGCGGCCTAACCCAATCAGATCTACCAGATCGCAACAGAAAAATGTACTATTAAAACCAGTTGTTAAAACAAAGTGTGGTGAAGCAGCTTTTAGCTACTATGCAGTACAGCTATGGAACCAACTGCCAGAGGACATTAAAAATGCTCCTGCTGTTGGCAGCTTCAAATCTAGGTTAAAGACCAAGCTGTTTTCAGATGCTTTCTGTTAAATAATTAATATTTTTACATTTTTTATAATCTTTACTTTCTCTGCATGTTTTAAATTTACTTTAACTTTATTCTATTTTATTCTGCTAGTTTTTTTTCCCTTTCACTTTCTTTTTCTCCTTTTTCTTTTTGGCATTTTAATATTTTATTTCTACTATTGTTTAATTCTTATTTTCTTTTAATTCTTTTAATTAATTATTTTAGAATAAAGATAAAATAATTTTATCTAATTTTATTTCTCTACTGTTTACTGTTTTTGTTTTTACTTCTGTAAAGCACATTGAACTGCCATTATGTATGAAATGTGCTATATAAATAAACTTGCCTTGCACCCACTTCCCAGTACAATCACTGTCTACCGATTGATCTCATTTGTTGGTCCTCTAGTTTCAAGCCCCTTTCACATCCATAAACCATTGTTGTATGAGGCCAAAACAGCATGGGATAGATAAATGTTTATTCCCACTGTATTTAACGAAATGCTATGGAGCATGAACCACCATGATGCATAGAGCATAGAGAACATATGAGATATGACATAATTTATGAGGTGGCAAGCCCACTGAAAAGCCCAGGCTGAAACATTAGCTACAACCCTGATTCCAAAAAAGTTGGGACAAAGTACAAATTGTAAATAAAAATGGAATGTTTTAGGGTTTTGCTGTGATTCGAACCTGGTTTGATAATCCAGCAAACCCCCACTAGGCCACCAGGGGGATGACTCAAGTGCAGAGGCGTGAGGCAGAAGTAGAAAAGTATCAAAAACAGTTTATTTACACTATGTACAATCCAAGGGAAAAAACAAAAAGAATAATCCAACGCTCAGAAGATAAACAAAAATAAAATATCCCAAGGTTCAAAGTCCAAAATCCAAATAAGAAAAAAGGCAAAAACTCAAACGCTCAGAAGATCAAAAAGGTAAAAAACAAAATCCACAAAGTCCAAATGAAAGAAGCAAAAACCAAGAATACAAAGACACAGGCAAGGTACATGGGACAGAGGGAACTAGCACTAACAGCATAACATAGGAAAAAGACTCCATGACAAGGGAACAAACAGAGGGGTATTTATACACAAACTAATTAAGGACAGGGCGGGGCAGGAAACAGGCAATAAGACAAAAACAAAACACAGAACACAGTGGTGACCTCTAGAGGCCCAAAACAAACATCACCAGAAAAGGAAATAACAGTGGCCTCTAGAGGCCAAAACAGTCCCAGTTCTAACAGAATGCAATAATTTACAAATCTCAAAAACTGATATTGTATTCACAATAGAACATAGACAACATATCAAATGTCGAAAGTGAGACATTTTGAAATTTCATGCCAAATATTGGCTCATTTGAAATTTCATGACAGCAACACATTTCAGAAAAGTTGGGACGGGGCAATAAGAGGCTGGAAAAGTTAAAGGTACAAAAAAGGAACAGCTGGAGGACCAAATTGCAACTCATTAGGTCAATTGGCAATAGGTCATTAACATGACTGGGTACAAAAAGAGCATCTTGGAGTGGCAGCGGCTCTCAAAAGTAAAGATGGGAAGAGGATCACCAATCCTGTGCCGACAAATAGTGGAGCAAGATCAGAAAGGAGTTCGACAGTGTAAAATTGCAGAGTTTGAACATATCATCATCTACAGTGCATAATATCATCAAAAGATTCAGAGAACCTGGAAGAATCTCTGTGCGTAAGGGTCAAGGCCGGAAAACCATACTGGGTGCGCATGATCTTCGGGCCCTTAGACGGCACTGCATCACATACAGGCATGCTTCTGTATTGGAAATCACAAAATGGGCTCAGGAATATTTCCAGAGAACATTATCTGTGAACACAATTCACCGTGCCATCCGCCGTTGCCAGCTAAAACTCTATAGTTCAAAGAAGAGGCCGTATCTAAACATGATCCAGAAGCGCAGACGTCTTCTCTGGGCCAAGGCTCATTTAAAATGGACTGTGGCAAAGTGGAAAACAGTTCTGTGGTCAGACGAATCAAAATTTGAAGTTCTTTATGGAAATCAGGGATGCCGTGTCATTCGGACTAAAGAGGAGAAGGACGACCCAAGTTGTTATCAGCGCTCAGTTCAGAAGCCTGCATCTCTGATGGTATGGGGTTGCATTAGTGTGTGTGGCATGGGCAGCTTACACATCTGGAAAGACACCATCAATGCTGAAAGGTATATCCAGGTTCTAGAGCAACACATGCTCCCATCCAGACAACGTCTCTTTCAGGGAAGACCTTGCATTTTCCAACATGACAATGCCAAACCACATACTGCATCAATTACAGCATCATGGCTGCGTAGAAGAATGGTCCGGGTACTGAACTGGCCAGCCTGCAGTCCAGATCTTTCACCCACAGAAAACATTTGGCGCATCATAAAATGGAAGATACAACAAAAAAGACCTAAGACATTTGAGCAACTAGAATCCTACATTAGACAAGAATGGGTCACCATTCCTATCCCTAAACTTGAGCAACTTGTCTCCTCAGTCCCCAGACATTTACAGACTGTTGTAAAGAGAAAAGGGGATGTCTCACAGTGGTAAACATGGCCTTGTCCCAACTTTTTTGAGATGTGTTGTTGTCATGAAATTTAAAACCACCTAATTTTTCTCTTTAAATGATACATTTTCTCAGTTTAAACATTTGATATGTCATCTACAATGGTGCTGGAAAGTTAGTGAACCCTTTAGAATTGTCTATATTTCTGCATAAATATGACCTAAAACATCATCAGATTTCCACACAAGTCCTAAAAGTAGATAAAGAGAACCCAGTTAAACAAATGAGACAAAATATTATACTTGGTCATTTATTTATTGAGGAAAATGATCCAATATTACATATCTGTGAGTGGCAAAAGTATGTGAACCTCTAGGATTAGCAGTTCATTTGAAGGTGAAATTAGAGTCAGGTGTTTTCAATCAGTGGGATGACAATCAGGTGTGAGTGGGCACCCTGTTTTATTTAAAGAACAGGGATCTATCAAAGTCTGATCTTCACAACATGTTTGTGGAACTGTATCATGGCACGAACAAAGGAGATTTCTGAGGACCTCAGAAAAAGCGTTGTTGATGCTCATCAGGCTGGAAAAGGTTACAAAACCATCTCTAAAGAGTTTGGACTCCACCAATCCACAGTCAGACAGATTGTGTACAAATGGAGGAAATTCAAGACCATTGTTCCCCTCCCCAGGAGTGGTCGACCAACAAAGATCACTCCAAGAGCAAGGCGTGTAATAGTCGGCAAGGTCACAAAGGACCCCAGGGTAACTTCTAAGCAACTGAAGGCCCCTCTCACATTGGCTAAAGTTAATGTTCATGAGTCCACCATCAGGAGAACACTGAACAACAATGGTGTGCATGGCAGGGTTGCAAGGAGAAAGCCACTGCTCTCCAAAAAGAACATTGCTGCTCGTCTGCAGTTTGCTAAAGATCACGTGGACAAGCCAGAAGGCTATTGCAAAAATGTTTTGTGGATGGATGACACCAAAATAGAACTTTTTGGTTTAAATGAGAAGCGTTATGTTTGGAGAAAGGAAAACACTGCATTCCAGCATAAGAACCTTATCCCATCTGTGAAACATGGTGGTGGTAGTATCATGGTTTGGGCCTGTTTTGCTGCATCTGGGCCAGGACGGCTTGCCATCATTGATGGAACAATGAATTCTGAATTATACCAGCGAATTCTAAAGGAAAATGTCAGAACATCTGTCCATGAACTGAATCTCAAGAGAAGGTGGGTCATGCAGCAAGACAACGACCCTAAGAACACAAGTCGTTCTACCAAAGAGTGGTTAAAGAAGAATAAAGTTAATGTTTTGGAATGGCCAAGTCAAAGTCCTGACCTTAATCCAATCAAAATGTTGTGGAAGGACCTGAAGCGAGCAGTTCATGTGAGGAAACCCACCAACATCCCAGAGTTGAAGCTGTTCTGTACGGAGGAATGGGCTAAAATTCCTCCAAGCCGGTGTGCAGGACTGATCAACAGTTACTGGAAACATTTAGTTGCAGTTATTGCTGCACAAGGGGGTCACACCAGATACTGAAAACAAAGGTTCACATACTTTTACCACTCACAGATATGTAATATTGGATCATTTTCCTCAATAAATAAATGACCAAGTATAATATTTTTTTCTCATTTGTTTAACTGGGTTCTCTTTATCTACTTTTAGGACTTGTATGAAAATCTGATGATGTTTTAGGTCATATTTATGCAGAAATATAGAAAATTATAAAGGGTTCACAAACTTTCAAGCACCACTGTATGTTCTATTCTGAATAAAATATGGAATTTTGAAACTTCCATATCATTGCATTCCGTTTTTATTTACAATTTGTACTTTGTCCCAACTTTTTTGGAATCGGGGTTGTAGTTAGCAACATGGCACCAGTCGAGCTGCATCATGTCTGTTGAGAAACTTCTCTTTCTGTTTTTGAACACTTGTTGTGTTTAAACAAAGGCTATTTTCTAACATTTTTGGTTATATCTGCCAGTGTTTTCTTTGCTTGTTTTGAGTTTGCAGCCAGTTGCTTTACATTGAGGCAATATGAGTATAACTACAGCATTTACATCACCACCAGCAATGTAACGAAAGGTTATTCCAGAGGTTCCAATTCCCACTGGAGCTATGGCAAAAAATTATTTTAAATATTACTAGGCCACTTGGGGATAAATTAATGTTTTAACTTTCCCATTCCCACTCCTCACCATTACAGCATAATAGCTGAAAATATATGCCCTCGCATTCCATACTTTAGTCCTTACTCATGGCTGGAATGAGCCATCAATTACAATAGCTTGTCAAAATGGGTTATGTATGGATTTAGTTTGTGAATTAGCCTGTTGTGGTGATTCTGTCTTTCTGGACTCTTTGATATCTTTATCTGACTTGATCTTCTTCTTCAAGAATGCTAATGGAGGTCTGGTTCCAGTAACACTACTGTTCCAGAGAGCTGAACCTCATCTACAAGTGTTCACAAACCTAGACCAGGTTTATCTCTCGTTGGATCACAAGTAAAATTGATATCGCCAAAGTCTGTGTCTGTACTGCAGACTTTAGACGTCCTCAGAGAATACCCCATTTATCCACAAATATGAAAAGTCAATCAGATTGGAATTTGTGCTTGCAGTCAGTGGGATTTCAGATGTTTAGTTTTTAGTCCATTTTAGCTATTTGTGCTTCTGCACAAGTTAATTTTTATTTTTTTATTTTTTTATGTTAAAACTGTCATTTCAGCCATGAATGATTCCAGAGCTCTTTGGAACTTCAATGAGCAATGATTTATCAAAAGGCTAGACATCCCTATAAGTCCTGTGTCCCCAATTCTACACATACAAGTTATCAGTGGAAGGTCATTAGGTCAGGAAAGATGACCCATGTTTCCCAACACCTGTCTCAACATCAGTGCTACTTAGCAGAAAGAAATTTCACTTGTTGTCAAATGACAAGTCATCATATTATGCTAGGCCTTCTACAACTCTGCAAACACATACCTACTGGAAGAACTTTGATATTGTCTGATCTTTGTGTCAAATCATGTCTAGAAAAACTACAACTCCTTGGAGCCTACACCTATATAGAAAGCTTTTCTGAATAAAGACCTGTTGAGATCCCAGTGCAATATCAATAACTAACAGGGGGTTTTAGGAAAGCAAATATGACAACACTTTCTTCACACTGTTTCTATGATTGCTCCATCATGCTGGTAAAGTGCTTTTAACCTCACCCCCCTGGGAGGTGGTCTGGGGGAATGTGATCCAGACATTCCAGAGGCTGATTTTTTTTTTTTAAATAGTTTTATATTTGGTTATAAAACTCATTGATAAACACATATTAATGCCAAGTAACTATCATATTTAAATGGGGAAGAGTCAGAGGTTCACAATGACATCAAACACAATAAAAGGAATTCTATCCACTCAGAAATTATTAGTTATTTGGCATAAATGGTATTCGATTAAACATAGGTGGAACACATTCCCATGAATTAAAATATTAATTGCCAGAATGGAAATTTGAAATGAAGGAAAGGTGAATAATGAAGATTGACACTTAGCTTAAGGCAGAAGAGCATCATCTGAGTGATGAGGAATAAAGTGTAGGTAGAATCGTTAGTAGGATTTAGATTTATATGCTTGACCCCCACTTAGTAAAAGGGTACTGAATCAAGGTTATTCCTATCATCACATAATTGGGATCATTAGAGGCTGAAGTGATTCGAGGGTTTTATTGTATTTCAGGTTTTAAATTGATGTTCCTATATGGTAATTCAAATTTGAATGAATTCCAGTGTTAGTCCCCTTAGGACATTGAAACAATCTGACATCAAAGAGACTGGTCATCAGCAATCAAAGAACAGGGAAAAAAAACCCAGAACAAAATAAAAACAAGGAGCCAATGTTGCCTTGGCCTGGTTATCTTTGGTAATTTCCCAGACATGTGTGAGTCACCCCAGGTCTTGATGAGTAATAACTTAATGAGTAAAAGAAAGAAATAACCAAAACCAAACCAAGTATGAAAAATAACAAACTAAAATAAAAGGAGAGTTGTGAGTTCAGTCCTCACTCCCACTTTCTATTGGGGAGTCTTGTCAGGAACTGTGCTTCACATGATGGTTGTTTAGTTATAGTGGACCTTTTTCTTACAGTTCTTTGGTCTCTTGGGAGGATTTTGTGTGAGAAAGTCCTTCAAGATTTGTAGAAGCTTTGCTTCATCTCCTTAGATTTGACTTGTAACTGTGACTTAGCCTTGGCCTCTTACATTACATTATAGGCATTTAGCAGATGCTCTTATCCAGAGTGATGTACAACATACCAGAGTGACCTGGGGAGCAGTTGGGGGTTAGCTGCCTTGCTCAAGGGCACTTCAACCACTCCTGCTGGTCCAGGGAATCAAACTGGTGACCTTTTGGTCTCAAATCTGCTTCTTTAACCACTGGGTCATGACTTCCCTTGGAGTAGCACTGCTTTTTGGATGGTCATTGTCTGAGGTCTGACTGTGAGATTGAGCTTGACAGAAATGGTTGTAGTAGGCCAAAGGGAGTTATTGTCAGCCTTGTTTGATGTCCAGGGCAATGGTTAGGCACTGTTCTGACTCAGGTTCAGAAAATTCTCAGATTGGGGCCTTAAGTAGCAGCATGGTGCTGGCTTTGACTCTGTTGGGTTGTCAATCAAGAAAGATACAGCCTTCTAGGCTTGGTGTACCCCTAATCAGGTAAAATCTGTCTTGGTTAGTTGTACGGTCCAGTCTTTGTAGGTGGAAGTCAATGTCCTATAAGTAGGCATGGATGTCATAGCTACCCGAAGTGCTGGTGTGAATGTGTTGATATTCCACCTTATCTAGCTCCTTGGTGGAGATTACTCCTTGCTGGAGACTACTCCTTGCTGTGGGGTCTGCTTGGGAAGGGTGACTTTTTCTGTTGTCATTCTCCATAAGACTTTTTGTATTTTGGAAGCTGGTCTCTGGGGACATGCTTCATGGCATGCCATTACAGTGGTTAGCCTCTTGGGCACTGGACAGCTGGCTTAGGCTGGTTGATAAGGTCTCCTGTTGAATTGGTGATGTTACTAGGTCATGACTTGTTAAGAACTCACATCTCACCTCACATTACTGTTTCAGGTTTATTTTCATCAGGTTAATTTCTTCAGTGGTGGCCTGATGTTTCTGCTGGGCATTGTAGAGATGTTCTTTGCAGCAGCTCAGTTCTTAGTTGAGATAATCTCTGTGTTTTCAGGCTTCTTCTAGCTGGATGGCTAGGGTCATTACCCAACAGCTTCTTTCTTTGAGTTCTGCAGTGGTCTCATCTAGATGTGTTTCAGTCTCTATGGGTCATGCTGTGAGGTCCTCCCTGACAGCCTTTGCCACCTGTTTATGGTGGTCTGCATCATTTCAGAGGTAAACAAGGGTTTTCTGTACCTTTTGAATTTTGTATCTCATAATAATAATAATAATAATAATAATAAGTTAAATTTAGCGGCACGGTGGTGTAGTGGTTAGCGCTGTCGCCTCACAGCAAGAAGGTCCGGGTTCGAGCCCCGTGGCCGGCAAGGGCCTTTCTGTGCGGAGTTTGCATGTTCTCCCCGTGTCCGCGTGGGTTTCCTCCGGGTGCTCCGGTTTCCCCCACAGTCCAAAGACATGCAGGTTAGGTTAACTGGTGACTCTAAATTGACCGTAGGTGTGAATGTGAGTGTGAATGGTTGTCTGTGTCTATGTGTCAGCCCTGCGATGACCTGGCGACTTGTCCAGGGTGTATCCCACCTTTCGCCCGTAGTCAGCTGGGATAGGCTCCAGCTTGCCTGCGACCCTGTAGAAGGATAAAGCGGCTAGAGATAATGAGATGAGTTAAATTTATATAGCACCTTTCAAGAAACCCAAGGACGCTTTACAATTATAGACAAAGAAAAAAATTAAAAAATCAAAATAATAATAAATAATAATAATAAAATAAATAAATAAATAAAAAGTAAAAATAAAAAGTAAAAAGTCCACCGAGTAGGGGTCAGGATGTAATTCCCGTGGTGTAGCAGCCACAATCCCACCAAAAGGCGCACGAAAACGAGTCCCACATCTCCAGCACCGCCGCTGTGACTTCGTCAACAACATCGCTCGAACACCACGCTATGGATCCACAAAGCGAGCAGAGAAGCTCCGCCACGCAGAGCGCTGGTGTGTCCCAAACCGACTGCACAGCCGCTGCGACGCCACCGAGTAACATCACTCAGAACATCATGCCAAGCACTAAAGCACAGAGCGCTGGACAACCACGATGTAAAATGAGCAACAGGCTCACTGCAGTCCATAGCTGGGAGCACAGGCATCACCCACAGCGAACCAAGGCCTGGAGGGAACCGACGCCCAAAACTGGGTCTGGAGCTACACCACAACCGGCGGACAAAAACACTCAAACAAACATCAAACTACACAAACACACAGAAAAAAATAAATAGAAAGATGAAAATAGAAAAATAAAATAAAAATAAAAAAGCTCTGGTGAGAAGCGGCAGCCAGAACGCGCACGACGTACTCTCAACCGGAAACGAAAACGGGGAAAAAAAAAAAGAAGAACAAGGCTTTATTTGGTCATGTGTACTGAAGCACAGTGAAATTCCTCCTCTGCATTTAACCCATCTGAAGCAGTGAACACACACATGCATACACAAGTGAGCGAGCGCACACACACACACACACACACACACACACACACACACACACACACACACACACAGAGCAGTGGGTAGCTATGCTACAGCACCCAGGAAGCAGTTGAGGATGCCTTGAGCAAGGGCACTTCAGCCATGATACAGAGGGAGGGGAAAGTGCTGTTCATTCACTAAATTCCCCTCACATTTTTCCTTCCAGGCCCACGAACTGAGCTAGCGACCCTTTGGGCCCAAGGCTGCTTCTATAACCTTCAGGCCATGGCTACCCCATGGTGGTAATTTCCAATTCTCTTTGTTGTTATTTTTCATGCTGTATTTTTTTATTCTAGCTGTGTGATGTGGCTTTGGGCTTGGGCCAGATTCTGCTGGCTTAGTGTTAGTAGCTGCTGGGTCAATGTATGGACCTTCTGCACCAGTCAAGTTGTGTTCTGCTTACTTATGTTTAGTTGAACTAGTATATTGGATGCATGGAAACCTGGGATCCTGGTCCGTCTCTTGTTCCCATATTTTCGGTCAGGTCCATTCATTGTGAATTCAGTGGTGTTCTGATCATGTGGGTCTGGTCCTTGTAATTGTTGCTTACTAAAATATCCAGGTAGAGAGTCAGTTCCCATGACACTTAGTCAGGCAGTGAAGTCCTCCTGGTGATTGAAGGAGCTGGCACTGTGGGTCTTGTTGGCACTCCTGTCCACTTGAATGATGTTTACGACTGTTTTTTACTTGGAGTGGGTTGTGACTGGGTTGGCAGACTCACACTTTACACCTGGTAGTTAGGTAACTCAAAAAGGGAAACAAAATGAGTTACAGTTGTTAAGTGGCTCAAAGAAAAGAAGGAAAATATGTAAACAAACAAAACAACAAAGTCTGTTTTTTATTTTGTGGATAGAGCGTGAGGCTTGTGCTAGAACATGGTACTAGCACTTTGAAAAGTGAAAGGAGTGGTATCTATGAGTCACTGAAAGAGTGTCAGCATGGAGAAGAAAAGTTATAGGAAAGAAGTGGTTAAAAGACAGTTGATTTAAAACACTTTAAATTCTATCACCACAATTGACTTGCTGCTGTACAGGTTGGGTCAAAGTGAACAATAGTGAAAGAGGAACATATAGTTAACTCTAAGTGAAGGTTCATAGATTATGATTGCAGGTTCTTAACCTATTTTTGGACAGCATGTGTAACTAACAAGCCTGTCTGGATTGTTATTCAATATACCTGTACTAGTTATAGGTGACCTGTAGGTATATGAAACATGACCCAAATTAAAAGAGATGTGTGCATAATTTAGTTAAACTGCATGTCTAAGTCTGACAAAGTCTCTGTGTCAATAAGAGGGAGATATTCAGGTGCATTCAGGTAGAACTCCTTAGACAAGTTAGCCTCACACACTCAATCTCAGCTGAACAGTCATGTAGCTCAGTTCCACTGTCAACAATCTTCAACACTGTCAGGTTCAAAGGTGTCCTGTATACACAAAGGGACTTTCAAAATTACACTCAAAACTCACTTAACCACTCGAAGAATTGGCATGGACAAAATTAGCAAAGTGCCCAATAAATGTGGTCACCCAACTGATTGAGAATCAGTAATGAAAAAGGAATCTGCATGGTGTTTAAAACAAAGGAGTTTGTTTTTTTCTTCTGAATGAGCAGTTTGACCCATTTGGGAGGGGGTCTGTATGAGGAGATTTTCCTATGCTCTGGCATGTCTGAGGGACCCATGAATTTGCAGGCTCAAAATAATATTTATAAATATTAATATTGGAGCATGGCTATGTTTTGATATTGCATAAACATACCCATTGTTTTCACAAGTTAGATTTACAGAACACATATAACCTAGTCAGAAATAGAGAGGGAGACAAATGAAAAACTGCATTCATTACCAACATTACATATGGCTTGGTAAGTGGCCCATCCATGGTCCAATGCTTTATTAATGATGTTCTTAGGGACATGTTGGACAAACATGCAATCAATAACATAGATTACATTTTCCTTGAGTCCTTATCCTTCTCTGAACATTCCAGGCACCTCACAGCAGTCTTTAAAAGACTCCTAGAAATTAATCTCTTAATTAATAAAATCTTTGTTAAGGAGGGAAGTGTGAATACTACAGGCAAAGAATCTTCTAAGCTACATCATCAGTTCTGAAGGTTCACTAGTGATGAGGCCTGTCATTTGTCATACTCATAGGTCCCTGTTTTTCAGCCATTTCAACTTCACCATTATGTGAACTGCATCAATTGTGGTCTGCTCATGATCTAAGACCAAAAAGGGGGTGAGGCAGTTTCTGGGGCTGGCTGGCTATAATAGGTGGTTCATGCCTAATTTTTCGGATGTCACCAGCATGGTGACTGACCTCACTAAAAAGGGGGCACTAGATCCCATCCAGTGGACAGATCCGTGCGAACAGGCTTTTGCTCAGGTTAAAGCGGTTTTGCATGGGGGCCTGCTGTTGCATTCGCCTGACTTTTCTCTCCCTTTGGTTCTGCAGACCAACTTGTCAGAGAGAGGGCTGGGGCAGTTTTGTCCAAGGTGCTGGAGGGGGACAAGCACCTGGTGCTGTACATCAGCCGCAAGCTCTTGATGTGAGTCTAAGAACAGCACCATTGAGAAGGAGTGTCTGGCCATTAAGTGGGTGGTCCTCACTCCCTGGTACTACCTGCTAGAATCCCTGTCCTGACCATGCCATGCTCCAGTCGCTCCATCACATGAAGGATGCCAACATGTGGATTACTCGTTGGTATCTTGCTCTTCAGCCCTTTAAATTTGGCGTGGTTCACAGGCTGGGGGTGCAGAGGGTGGTGGCAGATTACCTCTCCTGCCAGGGGGAAGTCAGTTGCAGACCGGATGGCTCCCTGGCTGGAGTTGTGTGGTCATGGTATGTGGCAGCTGGGGCGTGGTTGAGCATTGGCTGTGAATGGCAAGTAGTCAGGTGAACCAGCAGGTAACGTGATGTGATGAGTGACACCTGTGATTGATCACTGACTGTCTACTAACATGTGTCTTTTGTGTCTTTCATTAGCCAGTAATCAGAGAGAAAGCCATGCTACCAAGTGCTGTGCTTGTGTGTGTATATGTGTGAAGTAAATCACTGAAACGCGAAACAAAGAAAAATAAAAATGGACCTGGAACTGTCATGCTTGTCTCCCAGCTCCTAATTGCCCAAACCATGAAAGTGTTGCAACCACTTGGGATTCATCACCTACCAGCATCCCTTTGGTAACTGACTAAATAAAGAGGAGTGAACAAGTTTGGGAGAATACAGACAAGAGGATGGAGAATGTGGTAAAAAATTATAAAGAACAAGAAGGTCATCATTGTTGGAGAAACTATTATATTTGTATGGAGGAAAGTAATAAACCCAATTCTCATTACTTGGTCCATTCAGTATTGAGTAGAATTAAAGATGTCACATGTGAATTACAGCCTCCATCTAAATATCAAATTTTGACCTCTTTTCCTGTATCTTTGCTGAAACCCCACAGACTTAGTAGGCTGATAAAGGAGGTTCCCACAACACACCTGTAGCACAAATTAGGGGGGGGGGGGGGGGGGGGGTGTAGAGTTTGGGCTGCAGAAATGTGTATTTGCTGAAAATGATTATTTCTTGATGAGGAATTTGTTTTTCTCTGAATAAATTTATTTCAATTAAAGGTTGGATTTTTCAGATTTTTTTTTCTCAGTGTGAGATGAAGGTATTTCACCAAAAGTTGTTTTTTTTTCTCACCCTTTTGACTAATATTTACAAGCAGTGCCAGTAATCATGGAGGGCACTGTATTTTTTCCCCTTGTCTGTGGTGTTAAGGTTAAGGTCTGTAGTCAAATTAACCTGGCAAAGCCTCTCCCCCCCCAATTGGGTGCAAAAAGTGAGGGCTGTACAAGGATTAATAAACTACTAGAGCAGCACTGTAATGGTGGCAGCAATGAATTGTTAATTTTGCTATCTAAATTAGTATTATTTATGCTAACACTGACACTGTTAACCGAGGCCTACACTGAAAATATTTTTGTCAACTCAATCACAATGTACATGCAAAGGATATTATTTGGCTAATACATTTGTTAGTGTCTCCAAATAGTCAGTATTAACATCAGTAGTGTCAATAGGCATGAAGTAGAATAGGAAATACATATTTAAGTTTTAGCTTTTTTAGGCATGAACTACATATTTAATTTTCCTAGCGCTAACATACACATGGAATTCGAAGAATTTGATTAATGCTGATTTTTGATCACATAATTGATAGCTATCTCAGACAGATGCTCATTTTTTTCTGTCCTGCGGTTCTGAGACAGTCTCCCCTGCCTGTCAGTCACTGTGCAGAGGCAAATTGTATGAGAATAACACAAATAATCAGGACACAAAGCAGTTGAGTGCTTACTAGAGAATAAGACTAGGATTAAGGCAGATGCATGAACATATCTTATGGAAGCAATGACAGAGAAGGCTGATGCACTGGATGACTGCATGGGGATAGGGGGATTTTGAGAGAGTTTTGGATGTAAGGCACAGGACTGAAAGGAGGAGATGAACTCTTAGGTGAGTAAATCTACAGCAGGGAAATAGAATGTAAATGGACACATGGATTAGTACTTAGAAACACTGACTGATGTTGGGTATTATCTCAGTAAGCAGCTTACTAAATATATCTCGTATAAGGTGTCATGTGTCTTGTCAACAGTGGAAATATATCCTTATCTAAATGACCAGGGACAGGTCATAACACACACACACACACACACACACACACACACACACACACACACACACACACACACACAATTTTCAAAAATATGTATTTTGTTCACAAATAGGAAAATTTGAGCATCTCTAATAAATATAAGTAATATTAAAACATTACAGTAATAAGGGTTCACTTTAATAAAAAAAAATCAGTTAATAAATATAATTTAAATGATGTATCCTCTATAATAATCCATAAGAACTAATGACTAATAACTTTTAATAAGAAGGTCATAGAATTGGTAAAGATGCCTGGTATATACAGTTATATACTTGGTTTTTAATGTATTTAAGTCATACACTGTATTTCTCCATGAGATAAAGAGATGCAGGACAGAAAAGTATTACCTAAGAGGGACATTATCCACATCTGGATCCCTGGCTGTAACAAAGCCCACAAGGGCCCCTTGCTTGGCATCCTCTTGAACTTCCATAATAGCACCGGTGGGTGGAAAGAAGACTGGAGGTTCATCCACGTCTGACACGCTGACTCTGACAATGGTCTGGTCCCGGAAAGAGCCCAGGTCCATGAAGCGTGGATCCAAATGCTTATTCACTGCCTCCACCACCACATTATGAGTGCGTTTCTTCTCAAAGTCCAGAGGCTACAAGGTAAACAAAAATTTAAACCTTACATACTGACTGGGTTTAGAATAGCATAGTTGCAATGTAGATTTAAATTACATTATGCCTTAACTACAATAAGTCATTCAGGAACGAGAGAGAAAACAACAGCAGAGATATTTAGGTAAAGGAGTGAACATAAGTCTGGAATTACTGACAAAACTTGAGATTTTAATGGATGAAAACGTGATCTCGAACCAAATGGGCTGGTCTGATTATTTCAGAGTTTACACAGAACGTTAAAAAAAAAAAACCTGATTGAGTTCTGTGGGTGGAAATGTCATGTTGATAAGAGAAGTCAGAGGAAAATGGCCAGGTTGGTTTGAGCTGTCACTTAGGATATAATAATTCATATAATCTCTCTTTACAAATGTAGTGAGCAGAAAAGAATCTCGCCATGCACAACACATTAAATATTTGAGTGGATGGACTAAAAGAACAGAAATCTCCAGATATCATGGGCACAGGATCACCAGAACTGGACAGCTGAAGATTAGAAAATCTTTTTCACACCATTCTGTGTAAACTCTAGAGACTGTTGTGTGTGAAAATCCCAGGAGATCATGATTTTATGCATATCTTTCTACTTATGAATGCACACTTTTTGTTCATATTTATAAGTAGAAAGTCAAAAGACATTGTGTGTAAATTTGAAATGAATATAATCAATCAATCAATCAATCAATCAATCAATCAATCAATCAATCAATCAATCAATCAATCAATATCCTTTATTTAACCAGGTAAAAACTCATTGAGATTAAAATCTCTTTTCCAAGAGTGACCTGGCCAAGATGGCAGCATAAACAATTACAATAAAAATTATAACCATACAACAGACAAAAATAAATAAATAAATAAATAAATAAATACACCTGGTGTAACATTACAAATTATTACAGATAAAACAATATTCAGTTAAAATGCTAAAAGCTCAAAATTAAAAATTCAATTAAAAACATAAAATAAAAATTTAAAACAAGTGCATTGTATAAGAGAGGTATTTTCTCTATCTTTTAGAATGAATTTAAATTCACCCAGGGTTATCAGCTTTGACAGTTTCAAGTCCTTTTGTAAATTGTTCCATGACAAGGGAGCAGCATATTTATTTTTTTGATTTGATTTTTGATTGATTGCTTTATTCCGAACAGTAAAGAAGATATAAAACAAACAAAAAAAAAATGTAAATCATCAAAACATCGTCATAAACAGAATAGCGTAGGCACAAGGCAATAACATAATTATGTTTGGAAAGGATTAGGAAGAAGTAAATAACTTATCAAATCCTAACCCTCTATACCACCGTTAATCAAACGTCACTTTCCACCATAATAAACTATATATACAAAAGAAAGCAAAATCAACAACAACAAAAAAAACATGCCAACATACCAAGACATACCAACATGGTATAATATCGCCCAAATCAAATCATATATATACAAATACTTATGCTATGCATATATACACACATACAATACATATATACAGTACATACATGTACACCTACCTATAACTAATACACATCCATACATACACAGACACCCATATCATAATTATGCATATTATGCTTATATATTATATACAGCTATGCACTATACATACATACATACATACATACATACATACATACATACATATACAAATACTCACTTTTTATATAATATATCCATATGTACCCATACCCACATATATACACTTATATTATCAATAGCATGTTATTGTAATTCCTCCTCCCTATACCTCGTAAAGATCTGTTCCTTATACCTTTTTTTGAACTGGTTTATAGTTGTACATTTCATGAGCACCACATTCAAACTGTTCCATAGCTTTACTCCACAAATAGAGATACTGAACATTTTTAACGTTGTCCTAGCACTGCGAATTTTAAATTTCAATTTCCCCCTAAAATTATAGCCCCCCTCTCTATCCAAGAACATTATTTGGATATTCCTTGGTACTTATAATTCCTTACTTTTTACATTACTAAGGCAGTTTTATATTCTATAATATCCCTGAATTTTAAACATTTTGAATTTAAGAATAGTGAATTAGTATGATCTCGGTAACCAGCACTATGAATTATTCTTATAGCTCTTTTTTGAAGTATAGTTATTGCATGAAGTGAGCATTTATACGTATTTCCCCACACCACTGAGCAGTAATTTAAGTACGGTAAAACCAGGGAACAGTAAAGAATGCGGAGTGAATTATAGTCCAGGACATGCTTAGCTTTACTCAACACAGATATGCTTCTTGATAGTTTCATTAGTATGTATTTTATATGTGATTTCCAATTAGTTCTATCATCTATTATTACCCCAAGAAATTTATTATTAGAAACTCTTTCAATATCAACACCATCTACTTGTACATTTATTGCCCTATTTATTTTATTCTCATCTCATTATCTCTAGCCGCTTTATCCTTCTACAGGGTCGCAGGCAAGCTGGAGCCTATCCCAGCTGACTATGGGCAAAAGGCGGGGTACACCCTGGACAAGTCGCCAGGTCATCACAGGGCTGACACATAGACACAGACAACCATTCACACTCACATTCACACCTACGGTCAATTTAGAGTCACCAGTTAACCTAACCTGCATGTCTTTGGACTGTGGGGGAAACCGGAGCACCCGGAGGAAACCCACGCGGACACGGGGAGAACATGCAAACTCCACACAGAAAGGCCCTCGCCGGCCACGGGGCTCGAACCCGGACCTTCTTGCTGTGAGGCGACAGTGCTAACCACTACACCACCATGCCGCCCCTATTTATTTTATAATTATTAAAGGTCCCATGGCATGGTGGTTTGTTGATGCTTTAAACGGGATCGTGGAGACTTCCGGATGTTATATCCACAGCCTTTCTCGAAATGAACCCTCAGAACGTAGATATAGGCTCCTGGGAGAAAGCCCCATTTCAGCGCTTTTCCCAGTGCGTCGTTTTGCTAATGAGAAGCAGGAGGCGGGGAAGGGTAGAGGGTGGGGGCGTGCCATGGGAGGAGGGGGAGGGGCTGCCGTCTGCCTCCCAAGCTGGCTGAGAGCGCTCCTCGTCGGGCACGGCCAGGCGGGCGAATGCCCTGGTCCGTCCGCCCTGTCTAAAAAAATGGTACAACTCGAGCCCATGGTAAAACTGGGACTTTGTCGGTTTTTTTCAGCCTGAGGCCCATGGTAAAACTGAGCAGTTTTACCATGGAGGAGTGGGGACTTTGCCGTTTCCTCCCCCCAACTCGCCCCTGGGAGAACCGCTGCCTCCACGGGCGGCCGGTGCCACTGGAGGGCCGCCCCCGCGACCTCGGCTCCCGACAAAAGATTGGATCTAGGGCTGACTTTCAATGGATCGCAGCGATGGAGCTGCTCTGCCACTCATGACACCCTGGCCCAGAATCAGGGAAAAATACCGCGCGCTGATGTCATTAAGGTGCAACGCGAGGAAATAAAATAAATTCAACAAATGTTTGGGTTTTTACTGAACAAACAAACAAAAAAATCAATGAGTGACTTAAAAAAAAGAATGTGGGTGTCTTTGTAAAAACTGTTTTGATTGGCTATTATAACAGAGGTAGCGCAGAGTACCTGGCTAACTGCAGGAAGCGGTTAGCTGCACAGCTAATGTAGCCATTGCAAACGCACCGATTTTAAAACACGGCAAAACGACTTAACATCTTCTATATACCATCTTAAATATCTTTGATACATTGCACATATCATTTATATAAAGAATAAACAGTTTAGGACCCAATACTGACCCCTGAGGGACACCAAAATCAATATTCAAACGAGTTGAGACAGAGTCACCCAACTTCACAAACTGAATCCTTTAGAAGCCTTTTTTCCCTAAATCTGTTCTCACTCCAGGAACTAACATCTGTAATGTATTATTAGAGTGCAGGCCCTGTTGATTTTGTTTCAGATGCAAGTATAAAGAAAGACAAGGAGGAGCTAGCCCATTAGAAGTATAATATACACTAGAAGTATAATAAATAACAAAAAAAAAGGGTCTGGATACTTATTTCCCCTCACTATTTATTCAGGCACCTTTACCTATAAATACACGGTATATCCTGCAAGCAATACAGAAATATTTCATATACTTTAAAATTTTGTAGCCTATGTCAAAAGTTCACCATGTGTAAGGTTTTCTGAGGTCCCCAACATTTTGTTCTTTATATATTGGAGTAGACCATACTGTACCTTTTTGATGATAATGATGGCTTCTTGTGTGTCTGTATCAGTGGAAACTCTGAAGAGCTCTCCTCCTTCTTCGTCTTTAATCAGGTAGCTCATATCTGTGTTCTCGCCCATGTCTGCATCCGTGGCCATCACCCGGCCCACTGATGTGCCCACTGCCATCCCTTCTGGAACTGAAAACTGACACATCTCTAATAAGGAGAGGGGGGAGAAGAGAAAAGGACAGAGATGAGGTAAGTCTTATATTCTTTGTTCTAAACTGTAAATCCATACGTATGTAGCAGCAATTAATTTATGCATGTGAAGGTGAAGATGCCTTTATTTTTCACAAATACATTACAGTGAAATTATTTCTTCACATATCTCATTAGGAAGTTGAGATCAGAGTGCAGGATGAGCAATGATGCTGCTCCTGGACCAAAAAAAAAAGTTTAAGTACCATTCTCAAGGGCCCAATGATCTCATTTCGAATTTCTGGGGGTTGAACCCCTGAGCTTCTGATCAGTAGAGAAAATCCTTAACCACTGATCCACTACTGTCCCTCCATATGGAAGGACACATCAATCTGGGACAATCTACAAGGTATGGGTTTTTGGTAAAGGGTGGTACATGCCTACTTTAGTAGGAGAGACCATTTTGCCTTAATCATACACTTTTTGTGCTTTTGGAACAACACTCATCAGTTTTTAAATGCCATGTGCTTTGGGGAGATTGTTTCAAAATACAGACGTTTTCCATTTGCATGCTGCTGCTACAAATCCCACAGCATAGCAACTGGGTTAGTTTTTAATACTGCAGTATGGCAAGCATATAGATGATGTTTGGCTGTGTGGAAAAAGACATATGTTATCATTTAACTATGCTATTTAAGAATCCCTATGTAGCATAAACAATAACCAGAAAAGGAAAACAGCAGATAACTGTACTTCAGATTTCCCCTGCTGGCAACAAACCTCAAGTCATGGTGTAGCTATTATTATTATTATTATTATTATTATTATTGATGATGATATTATTGCTGTTGTTTTTGTTGTTTTTACAACCCTATTTCCAAAAAAGGTGGGATGCTGTGTAAAATATAAATAAAAACAAAATACAATGATTTGCAAATCATGGAAACCCTATATTTTATTGAAAATACAAAGACAACATCTCAAATATTGAAACTGAGAAATTTTATTGTTGACTGAAAAATATATGCTCATTTTGAATTTGATGCCAGCATGTTTACCACTGTGTTGCATCACCTCTTATTTTAACAACACTGTAAATGTTTGGGAACTGAGGGGACCAATTGCTGTAGTTTTGAAAGTGAAATGTTGTCCCATTCTTGCCTGATACACAATTTCAGTTTGGGGTCTCCTTTGTCATAATTTCCATTTTATAATGCACCAAATGTTTTCAGTGGAAGGCACGTCTGGACTGCAGGCAGTCCAATCCAGTCTTTTACTATTGAGCCATACAAATATAGTACATGAAGATTATAGTTTGGCATTGTGTAAATTCTCTGAAAAATACATCACCTGGATGGTAGCATGTTACTCCAAAACCTGTATATATCATTCATCATTACTGGTATCTTCCCAGATGTGCAAGCTACCCATGCCATATCCACCAATGCCCACATAACATCACAGATGCTGGCTTGTGAAGTGTGTGCTGATAACATGCTGGATGGTCCCTCTCCTCTTTAGCCTGGAGAACACAATGTCCATCATTTTCCAAAAAAAAAATAGAATTTCAAATTGTCAGACAACAGGATGGTTTTCCACTTTGTCTCAGTCCATCATAAAAGAGCTCTGGCCCAGAGAAGGTGGTGTTGTTTCTGGATGTTGTTTATATATGGTTTTAACTTGCATTTGTGGATGCAATGATGAACTGTGTTCATAGACAATGGTTTTTGGAAGTGTTCCTGAGCCTGTGCAGCAATTTTCACTACAGAATCATTTATGACCTTAATGCAGTGTTGCCTGAGGAACTGAAGCTCATGAGCATCCAATGTTGGCTTTTGGCCTTGTCCCTTGCGTACAGAGATTTCTCCAGATTCTCTGAATCTTTTTATTGATATTATGTACTGTAAATGATGTGATCCTCAAATTTTTAGCAATTTTACAGATTGATCCAATCTGGCCATTTTCCTTTTATCTGTATTATCAACAAGGTATTTTCACCCACAAAGTTTTTGTTTGTTTGTTTTTCTTACTATTCTGTGTAAACTCTAGAGACTGTTATGTGTGAAAATCCCAGGAGATTAGCAGTTTCTGAAATACTTAAACCAGTCTATCTGGTACTAATATCCATGCCACTATCAAAGTCACAGAGACGCAGAGATTAACTGAACTTCTTGACCTGTGACTGCATTTTATGTATGGCACTGCTGCCACGATTGGCTGATTGGAAAACTGCATAAATAAGCAGGTGTACAGGTGTTCCTACTAAAGTGACCAGTGAGTATAGATTCAGTCATAATTAAAACATGTAATATTACTTTGACCCTCTGCATTGCAAAGGAAGTATTCTCAATTAGATGGCTAGAAGGGAATTGTCTAAATGTGGGCTCCTCTGTGGTTGAGAGGAAAATGGAGAGGAAACAAGAGAGCCATTGAGATGAAGAAGAGACACTGGAGACTGGAAACCTGACTCTCACACACTCTTCATTGTATTAAATCTAACATAATAATGACTAGTGGAGAAAAGATAGGATTCGAAGAATACACGGGAAATGGGTAAGAAAAATACCAATGTGAACATTAATATGTTTAATTTACTGGTGCCTGATCCTCTCTTGCAACCATGCACATAACCCCCCCCCCCCCCCCCCCCCCCCCCCCACACACACACACACAGCCATACATGCCCCAGTTTACCAATGGCTTTCACCAATATTAAAAGCTTTGCCCTACAGTTCCTCAGTGATAGCAGTGTAGCAATTAGATTTCTCACAGACTTTCCAAATCCCGAATATTTCAAGCTCATCTACCAAGAGCTACCACTTTAGAGTCCAGACAGATAGGATTGTTTGTGATGCCATTAAACACAGAGCTATCAAACTCTGACCAACAAGCTTTGCATTTGACAAGTCCAGATATGAATTAATTCAGCCATTCTCAGTTGATCAGATGATTTGATCCATAGCAAACATAATTAAGACAGTGTAGAAACCTGTATACCTAAGAGCAAAAATGCCCAGAGAAAACCCTGAGGCCCTGTGTAATGCAAAATAGTGTTAACCTATTACATAGTATCTGCATCTGTTTAGTGCTCCAAATATTCATACCTACTATTGCATCTCAAACAATTAGAATATTGTGAAAATGTTCTTTTTTTCAGAATTTAATTCAAAAAGGTAGACGTTCATATATTCTATATTCATTACACATAAAGTGAAATATTTCAAGCTTTTTTTTCTTTTAATTTTGATGATTATGGCTTATAGCTCATGAAAATCAGAAATACAGTCTCTCAAATGATTAGAATAGTTGCTAAGATCAATTAAAAAAATTATTTACAATACAGAAATGTCCAACTCCTGAAATGTATGTTCATTTATACAGTCAATTTTTGGTTGGGGTTCCTTTACCACGAATTACTGAATCAATGCAGCATGACATGGAGGTGATCAGCCTGTGGCACTACTGAGGTGTTACTGAAGCCCAGGTTGCTTTGATAGTGGTCTTCAGCTCGTCTGTATTTTTGGGTCGGGTGTTTCTCATCTTTCTCTTGACAATACCCCATAGATTGTCCCTGGGGTTTAGGTCAGACAAATTGGCTGGCCAATCAAGTGCAGTAATATCATGGTTAGCAAAATATTTGGTAGTAGTTTTGGCACTCTGGGCAGGTGCTAAGTCCTGCTGGAAAAGGAAATCAGCATCTCCATAAAGCTTGTCAGCAGATGGAAGCATGAAGGGCTTGAACATCTCCTGGTAGATACCTGCATTGATTTTTGACTTGATAAAACACAGTGAACCAACACCAGTATCTGACATGGTACCCCAATTCATCACAGACTGTGGAAACTTCACACTGGACTTCAAACACGTTGGATTCTGTGCCTCTCCACGCTTCCTCCAGATTCAAGGACCTTGATTTCCAAATGAAATGCAAAATTTACTTTCATCTGAAAAGAAGACTTTGGACTACTGAGCAACAGTCCAGTTCTTCATTTCCTTAGCCCAGGTAAAATGCTTCTGACATTGTCTCTGATATAGGAGTGGCTTGATATTAGGAATGCGACAGTTGTAGCCCCTTTCCTAAAGATGTCTGTGCGGGGTGGTGCTTGATACACTGACACCAGCCTCAGTTCACTCCTTGTGAAGCTCTCCCAAGTTCTTGAATCAACTTTTCTTGACAATCCTCTCAAGGCTGTGGTCATCCCTGTTGCTTGTGCAGCTTTTCCAGCCAGCCTTTTCAGCAATGACCTTCTGTGGTTTATCCTCCTTGTGGAGGGTGTCGATGATTGATTGTCTTCTGGACGACTGTCAAGTCAGCAGTCTTCCCCATGATTGTGGTTGTGCGTACTGAACTTCACCAAGAGATACACTGTATTTATACAGTTTTACTCAACCTTGAAATGAAATATTCTCATATTTTGTGATTTTTACTTTTGTGTTGTAGGCCATAATTATCAAAATTAATAATTTTAGTTCATGTGCAACAATTCTAGAACATATTAAATTTTCAATTCACTTTCTTAAATAGGGGCGGCACGGTGGTGTAGTGGTTAGCGCTGTCGCCTCACAGCAAGAAGGTCCGGGTTCGAGCCCCGGGGCCGGCGAGGGCCTTTCTGTGCGGAGTTTGCATGTTCTCCCCGTGTCTGCGTGGGTTTCCTCCGGGTGCTCCGGTTTCCCCCACAGTCCAAAGACATGCAGGTTAGGTTAACTGGTGACTCTAAATTGACCGTAGGTGTGAATGTGAGTGTGAATGGTTGTCTGTGTCTGTGTGTCAGCCCTGTGATGACCTGGCGACTTGTCCAGGGTGTACCCCGCCTTTCGCCCGTAGTCAGCTGGGATAGGCTCCAGCTTGCCTGCGACCCTGTAGAACAGGATAAAGCGGCTAGAGATAATGAGATGAGACTTTCTTAAATAACTGATGGAAAAGACTGAACTTTTTTCATGATATTCTAATTGTTTGAGATGCACTAGTATATTCAGATTTAAAGTTGAGGTGGCCATGGACTACCCCCCCATGAACCCGACAACTATGCCCCTGGAAAAACTGGAAAATGCCAGCAAGGTCTGTGAATTCTGCCTCTGACACTTCATAACTGATCTCAGCTACAGAGTAATTACAACTGACTGTTTTCCCCCAGTCACACAGTTATTATTTTTGTTTGTATTGGTCTGCAGTATATCCAGAGGCTTTAATTGGCTCTAGATCACAAAATAAAAACATACAAATAGTATAATATAAACACCATGACCCAGCATTTACTAAGGACCACTTCATTTGAGCCTTATATCTGAGAACTCAATGGTACCCACATAAAAAGTAAAAACCTTCTGCTCATGTGACAATTTTTGTTTGTTATTGTTGTCCATGGGATCCCAGTCCTGATGCATACCTATATTGTCTTGTGGGGATTTAAAACAAACAAACAAACAAACAAACAAACAAACAAACAAACAAACAAACAAACAAACAAACCCACTAGTGTGCAAAGTGTTATCAAGGTAAACGCTGGCCACAGTGAAGAATCTAAGCTATGAAACATATTTTGTTTTTGTTAACACATTTTATTTGCAAAATTCGATGTGATATTTCAAATAAATCGAAATTCATATGTCATTCCATATAATTCCATGTTCAGTATGTAATTTCATAGTTTTGATGTCTTCAGTATTATTCTACAATGTAGAAAATAGTCAAAATACAGAAGAAAAAAAACTTATCAATGAGTAAGTTTGTCCCAACTTTTGCCTGATACCATATGATCACATGTATACTGTCATTCTGGAAAATTGTTTTGTTTGGGTCCTGAAAAATTAATATACATGGCGTTTAAAAAAAATTGATATTTTCAATATGCGCGCTGCCTGAGACACAGACACACACACACACAGACAGCCTTCCTCTTTGAACTTTTTGTGCCATGGCCAAATCTGCATTGCAGTTGGTGCATTTTTAGAGAATTCTCTCATAAATGCATGCTGCACAGTCTTGGTCGACTGTGTTTAAACATACTCTAACACACAAAACTCCTTTTCTTTTCCAGTGAATGGCATTTCTATAGCTAAAAAGATAGAAACAAAAAACATTAATCATAAAATTTGTACTTGTTTCCACACATGCTGTTAAAACCTGAGGTCAATTGAACAAGAATTGGCAAAGTTATGAGATTGTGAAATGATATCAAATTTTTGGAAAACACCCTGTACTATGAAAACTACAATATACTCGAATAAAGGTTGTAATTATTATGCCTTGACCCAGCATGACCATCTTATAAATCTTATTAATAACCAAACCCTAGCTAAATTTAATAAATAGATCAGGCACCCTGAGCCAAAAGAGCAGAAGAAACTTGTATAATACAGTGCTGGGACACTGTCGTTTGGCAGCTGCAGCAGTTTGGCAGCATGCAGAGTGATCTCTTTGATGGCTAATTATATATTTCCTTAGTGGTTTATTGATGGCTCTGCTCTATGTTAATGATTTCAGTGCAGTACTTGTCTGTGAGTACTCCAGAGGGCCTTGGGCATAATGTTTTCTTTCTTTCTTTCTTTCTTTCTTTCTTTCTTTCTTTCTTTCTTTCATCCCATTGTAAAAGAGCTTGGGCCCAGAGAAAGTGGTGTTGTTTCTGGATATTGTTTAAATCTGGTTTGTGAAGATTCTCAGTCATCCAGGTCATAGTAAACTGTGGGTGGTAAAAGAGAGCAACTGGACTTGCTTGAAGATTCTTGAAGACGTTTCACCTCTCATCCAAAAGGCTTTTTCAGTTCTGTCTGACTAATAGGGAGTATCAGGTATTTATCCTCTCATGGATGAAAAGCAATCCTAAGGTGTCGTTGAGTCATCCTGTTGGTGTGGGTCACTGGGGGCTGGGCGTGAACGGCCTAGAGAGTCATTGGGATGATCAATGGATTGTTGGTTCTTTCTGTCCTCCTGTGAGTCACTGAAAACAGCTGGGTTTTGGTGTGCATTCAGTTGTCTGGGAAGTGTGCTAAGGACTGCATTGTAGGTGACTGATAAATGATGTCTTAGACCACCACCTGTGTTCAGTGATGGCGGTTCCAGGTTGACAAAAATGGCTTCTTTAACGCCTCGCTCATACCAACGATCCTCTCTGGCTAAAATGCGTATGTTGCAATCCTGAAATGAGTGTCCTTTGTTGTTAAGATGAAGATAGACAGCAGAGTCCTGGCCTGAGGAACTGGCTTTCCTGTGTTGAGCCATGCGCCTGTGAAGCGGTTGTTTTGTTTCCCCAATATACGAGGCTGTGCATTTCTCGCTGCACTGAATTGTCCTGTTTGTGTCTGGCTATTCTGTCCTTAGGGTGGACCAGTTTCTGCTTCAGGGTGTTATTGGGCCTGAAATGTACCGAATGTTGTGTTTGTAGAAGATCCTCCTGAGTTTCTCAGATAGACCAGAAATGTAGGGAATGACAATGTTCTTGCATTTGTTCCTGTTATCCTCCTTGTCCGTTATATTCCTTTTTCTGCTCTTGAAGAAAGCCCAGTTGGGATACCCGCAGTTCTGAAGTGCTTTCTTGATGTGATTCTGCTCCTTCTCTTTTCCCTCTACCGTTGTAGGAATGTTCTGAGCCCTGTGTTGCAAGGTCCTAATGACCCCCAATTTGTGTTCCAGTGGGTGGTGTGAGTCAAAAAGTAGGTACTGGTCTGTGTGTGTGGGTTTCCAGTACACCTCGATGCTAAGGCTTCTGTCTTGTCTAATGTGTACATCACAATCCAAGAAGGCTAGATTATTCCCCCTGATGCCCTCCCGAGTGAAATTGATGTTGATATCCACTGCATTGATGTGCTTAGAGAAGGCTTCCACCTCATGGGTTTTGATTTTAACCCAGGTGTCATCCACATATCTGAATCAGTGGCTGGGAGCAACTCCTGAAAAAGTGGTCAAAGCTTTATGTTCCACTTCCTCCATGTATAGATTGGCCACAATAGGGGACACTGGTGAGCCCATGGTGCATCCATGCTTCTGTATGTAGAAACTTTCATTAAACTGGAAATAGGTGGTGGTCAGGCAGAGGTCAAGCAGGGTGCAAATCTGGTCCGTGGTGAGGTTCGTTCTATCCAGTAAGGTGCTGTCTTGAAGGAGTCATTTTCTAACAGATTCGACTGCTTCTGTGGTGGGAATGCAGGTGAAAAGAGAAGTGGCATCGTAGGAAACCATGGTTTCATTGGAGTCTAGTTTGAGGTCTGCAACTTTAGTAGCAAAATCTTGGGAGTTTTTGATGTGATGTGGCATGTTTCCAACAAGAGGAACCAGGATGGTGGCTAGGTGTTTGTCAATGTTATAGGTGACAGAGTTTATACTGCTGATGATAGGTCTGAGGGGAGCTCCTTCCTTGTGAATCTTGGGGAGTCCGTATATAAGAGGAATGGCTTCCCCAGGGTACAATCTGTAGTACAGATTGTTGATGGCTTGGTCCTTTTCTAGTTGTTGCAGGCAGCTAACAACTTTCTTTTTGTAACAACCGGTGGGGTCCTGCCTCAAGGTTTCATAGGTGGTTGTGTCGCTGAGGAGACTGGTCATCTTGGAGTGGTAGTCTGCTGTGTTTAGCACCACTGTGCTTAGAACCACTGTGCATCTCCCTTTGTCAGCAGGAAGGATGGTGATGTTCCAGTCTCTTTGAAGCAATGTCGCAAAAAAGCAATGCCCTCCTTTCTTGGCTGGTAAGGTTGGAGGGGGGTGCTTTCGCACTGGACAGAGCAGCTGATATCTTCAGTCTAAGTTGTTCTGCCTCTCTGTTGGTCAGATTGTTGTTTCTGATGGCTGACTCTGTGGCTGTGATGAGGTCTACCATTGGTATCCACTCTGGTGAAACTACAAAGTTAAGTCCCTTGGATAAAACATCTTTCTCTGGTTGGGTGAGTACCCTGTCGGATAAGTTCTTCACCCATTTCTCTTCTATGTCTGGTTGTGTAGCCTGGTCAGATTTCTTCCTCCAAGTCAGCACTCCAGCAAAACACCTGAGGATTGCTTTTCATCCATGAGAGGATAAATACCTGATACTCCCTGTTAGTCAGACAGAACTGAAGAAGCCTTTCGGATGAAACGTCTTCAAGAATCTTCAAGCAAGTCCAGTTGCTCTCTTTTACCACCCACAGTTTAAATCTGGTTTTAACTTGCATTTGTGGATGCAGTAATGAACTGTTTTCACAGACGATGGTTTTCTGAAGTGTTCCTGAGCCCATACAGTGATTTCCACTACAGACATGTGTCTGGATTTCATGCAGTGTCCCCTGAGGGCCTGAAAATCACAAGCATCCAATGTCAGTTTTCAGCCTTGTCTCTTGCATACAGAGATTTCTCCTGATTCTCTGAATCTTTTCATGATATTGTGTACCATAAATAATGTGATCCCCAAATTCTTTGCAATTTTACATTGAGGAACATTATTCTTAAATTGTTGCACTATTTGCCCACGCAGTCTTTCACAGAGCAGTGAACCCCTCCCCATGTTTACTTCTGAGAGACTCAACCTCTCTGGGATGCTCTTTTTATACCCAATCATGTTACTGACCTGCTGCCAATTAACTACACACACACACACACACACACACACACAGAGTCAAGCTGGAAAGTCTGCACATCCCTTTCACCTGCTCCACATTTTACAACCCCGATTCCAAAAAAGTTGGGACAAAGTACAAATTGTAAATAAAAACGGAATGCAATAATTTACAAATCTCAAAAACTGATATTGTATTCACAATAGAACATAGACAACATATCAAATGTCGAAAGTGAGACATTTTGAAATTTCGTGCCAAATATTGGCTCATTTGAAATTTCATGACAGCAACACATCTCAAAAAAGTTGGGACAGGGGCAATAAGAGGCTGGAAAAGTTAAAGGTACAAAAAAGGAACAGCTGGAGGACCAAATTGCAACTCATTAGGTCAATTGGCAATAGGTCATTAACATGACTGGATATAAAAAGAGCATCTTGGAGTGGCAGCGGCTCTCAGAAGTAAAGATGGGAAGAGGATCACCAATCCCCCTAATTCTGTGCCGACAAATAGTGGAGCAATATCAGAAAGGAGTTCGACAGCGTAAAATTGCAAAGAGTTTGAACATATCATCATCTACAGTGCATAATATCATCAAAAGATTCAGAAACTCTGGAAGAATCTCTGTGCGTAAGGGTCAAGGCCGGAAAACCATACTGGGTGCCCGTGATCTTCGGGCCCTTAGACGGCACTGCATCACATACAGGCATGCTTCTGTATTGGAAATCACAAAATGGGCTCAGGAATATTTCCAGAGAACATTATCTGTGAACACAATTCACCGTGCCATCCCCCGTTGCCAGCTAAAACTCTATAGTTCAAAGAAGAAGCCGTATCTAAACATGATCCAGAAGCGCAGACGTCTTCTCTGGGCCAAGGCTCATTTAAAATGGACTGTGGCAAAGTGGAAAACTGTTCTGTGGTCAGACGAATCAAAATTTGAAGTACTTTATGGAAATCAGGGACGCCGTGTCATTCAGACTAAAGAGGAGAAGGACGACCCAAGCTGTTATCAGCGCTCAGTTCAGAAGCCTGCATCTCTGATGGTATGGGGTTGCATTAGTGCGTGTGGCATGGGCAGCTTACACATCTGGAAAGACACCATCAATGCTGAAAGGTATATCCAGTTTCTAGAGCAGCATATGCTCCCATCTAGACGATGTCTCTTTCAGGGAAGACCTTGCATTTTCCAACATGACAATGCCAAACCACATACTGCATCAATTACAGCATGATGGCTGCATAGAAGAAGGGTCCGGGTACTGAACTGGCCAGCCTGCAGTCCAGATCTTTCACCCATAGAAAACATTTGGCAAATGTTGAGACAAAGTACAAATTGTAAATAAAAATGGAATGCAATGATGTGGAAGTTTCAAAATTCCATATTTTATTCAGAATAGAACATAGATGACATATCAAATGTTTAAACTGAGAAAATGTATCATTTAAAGAGAAAAATTAGGTGATTTTAAATTTCATGACAACAACACATCTCAAAAAAGTTGCGACAAGGCCATGTTTACCACTGTGAGACATCCCCTTTTCTCTTTACAAGTCTGTAAAAGTCTGGGGACTGAGGAGACAAGTTGCTCAAGTTTAGGGATAGGAATGTTAACCCATTCTTGTCTAATGTAGGATTCTAGTTGCTCAACTGTCTTAGGTCTTTTTTGTCAGATCTTCCGTTTTATGATGCGCCAAATGTTTTCTGTGGGTGAAAGATCTGGACTGCAGGCTGGCCGGTTCAGTACCCAGACCCTTCTTCTACACAGCCATCATGCTGTAATTGATGCAGTATGTGGTTTGGCATTGTCATGTTGGAAAATGCAAGGTCTTCCCTGAAAGAGACGTCGTCTGGATGGGAGCATATGTTGCTCTAGAACCTGGATACACCTTTCAGCATTGATGGTGTCTTTCCAGATGTGTAAGCTGCCCTTGCCACACGCACTAATGCAACCCCATACTATCAGAGATGCAGGCTTCTGAACTGAGCGCTGATAACTTGGGTCGTCCTTCTCCTCTTTAGTCCGAATGACACGGCGTCCCTGATTTCCATAAAGAACTTCACATTTTGATTCGTCTGACCACAGAACAGTTTTCCACTTTGCCACAGTCCATTTTAAATGAGCCTTGGCCCAGAGAAGACATCTGCGCTTCCGGGTCATGTTTAGATACGGCTTCTTCTTTGAACTATAGAGTTTTAGCTGGCAACGGCGGATGGCACGGTGAATTGTGTTCACAGATAATGTTCTTTGGAAATATTCCTGAGCCCATTTTGTGATTTCCAATACAGAAGCATGCCTGTATGTGATGCAGTGCCGTTTAAGGGCCCGAAGATCATGGGCACCCAGTATGGTTTTCCGGCCTTGACCCTTACGCACAGAGATTCTTCCAGATTCTCTGAATCTTTTGATGATATTATGCACTGTACATGATGATATGTTCAAACTCTTTGCAATTTTACACTGTCAAACTCCTTTCTGATATTGCTCCACTATTTGTCGGCGCAAAATTAGGGGGATTGGTGATCCTCTTCCCATTTTTACTTCTGAGAGCCGCTGCCACTCCAAGATGCTCTTTTTATACCCAGTCATGTTAATGACCTATTGCCAATTGGCCTAATGAGTTGCAATTTGGTCCTCCAGCTGTTCCTTTTTTGTACCTTTAATTTTTCCAGCCTCTTATTGCCCCGTCCCAACTTTTCTGAGATGTGTTGCTGTCATGAAATTTCAAATGAGCCAATATTTGGCATGAAATTTCAAAATGTCTCACTTTCGACATTTGATATGTTGTCTATGTACTATTGTGAATACAATATCAGTTTTTGAGATTTGTAAATTATTGCATTCTGTTTTTATTTACAATTTGTACTTTGTCCCAACTTTTTTGGAATTGGGGTTGTATATAATTTCAAAGTTAATGCTGGCTAAAACAGAAAGGTGTCAGCATTAACTTTTTCAGTAGTTTGTGCTACAGTAGCTCTTCTGTGGGATTGGACCATATAGGCTCGCCTTCCATGTGAATCAATGAGCCTTCGACACCCATGACTCTGTCACCAGTTCACTAGTTGTCCGTCCTTGGACCATGTTTGGTAGGTACTAACCACTGCATACTGGGCACACCTCACAAGATGTGCCATTTTGGAGATGCTCAGACCCAGTTATCTAGCCATTACAATTTGGCCCTTGTCAAAGTTGCTCAGATCCTTACACTTGCCCATTTTTCCTGCTTCCAACACCTCAACTTCTCTTGCTGCTTAATATATCCCATCCCTTGACAGGTGCCACTGTAATGAGATAATCAGTGTTATTCACATCAACTGTCAGTGGTCATCATATTATGGCTGATTAGTGTGTACATATGTATTTAAATTTGAACTGCATTTCGTCTGAATAACAAACACGATACACAGAAAACAAACAAACAAACAAACAAACAAAAAGTTATGGCTTTGTCCTTTTGTGTGATTTGTACTTTGAGGAGATAATGTGTGTGCTCAGTCTATCAACTTTCAGTTTCTCCTCCAAACATATTTTCGCAGAAAAATCACCAAATCATCAAAACAGGCTGGAATATATCAGCCCATTGGACCTCAAAACTAGGCAGGCATGTCACCCTGTGTAATCATGTGACATGACTGTCAATGATTGGCTGCATGAGCCTACAAAAAAGATTATCTCTGCCTACACCACCGGGCTCGTCACAGTTACACTTGGACCACAATGGAAATAAGTGTTTACAGTTTATTGTACTATCCATGTATTTTAGTGTGCACTATTCTTGTAATTTGTACAGTATTTTACTAAATAAACTCATCATCATCATCATCATCATCATCAGCCCACAGCCTTGCGCTGTGTTTTTTGTTTGTATGACCATTAATGGTGCTGTTACACTTGGTTTAAAAAAAAAAAATCACTCATAGTCCTCTTTGAAATGTTTGTTAACCACAGATAAGATGATGTGGATACCCAAAATATGAAACCTTATATTGATTTTCCTTTTGCCTTTGAAAGACAGGGTGGCTTAGCCCCGCTAGCCCATTGATATGAACCACCCCTGCATATTACTGCGACTACTAACAACAACAACAACAACAAAAACAACAGCACCACCACAAACAACAACAACAACAATAATAATACAATTAAATGGGTCACTGATTTCATATTCCATTAAAATATGTTCACATCATTTTTTTTTCTAATTAGAAGTTTCCAAACTACAATCTATTTTTACACTATGGTGTATTCTGAAAAATAAGGAGTGTGTATGTCATTACTCTAATTGAGAGTAACTGAAGCCATTAATAAAAATGTGTTTATCCATCCATCATCTGTAGCTGCTTATCCTGTAGAGGGTCGCAAGCAAGCTGGAGCCTATCCCAGCTGACTATGGGCGAGAGGCGGGGTACACCCTGGACAAGTCGCCAGGTCATCACAGGGCTGACACATAGGCCCTGTCCACACGGCAATGGATTCGGGTGAATCTGATAAAATTGTTTATCGTTTCGGCCTGGTGTCCACACGGCACCGGCGTTTTGGGTGCCCCACAACGATATTTTTTGAGAACGGGTTCCAGAGTGGAAAAATCTGGCAACGGCACTGTCATCACTCGTCTTGATGAGTAGAACGGATTTGTTTACGATGATGTCACAACCACATGACTAGAACAAGCAGCACTCTCGCTGTTTTGTATGAACCACTGCATTGCATTCACTTTTGTATACAGCTTTTCTTTTAAATAAACAAGTAACTGAACCATTTCTTGAATGTCTTTTTATTGGATAAGACTGCTTTTTAAAATGTTCACACACAATATAAAAAGTTATATAAATTATATAAAAATGCTTTTCAAAATGTTCACACACAGTAAGAAAATTAAGTTATATAAAACTATGCACACTAATAAAACTAATTTGTACACACAGAAGGCACGATTTCCTCGCGTAGTCGCAGCCATCTTCTTCTTGTTGTGTGTTTGTTCCTGACAGTGCTTCACACCGGGTAGAAGAAGGGGTTTATGCGCATGTGTCTACTTCTTCTATTGTTCTGGTGTCTCCGATGGGACCGTCTTACAGCGCCCCTAGAGATGTGGCATGTGTATTGCATCATTTTCAGCAAGCGTTGCGTTGCCATATGTACCTGATATTTTACTGATCCGTTGCCCATGTGGACGCGATATTTTTTTGAATAAAATCTCGTTGCCGTTGTCGTGTGGATGTAGCCATAGACACAGACAACCATTCACACTCACATTCACCCCTACGGTCAATTTAGAGTCACCAATTAGCCTAACCTGCATGTCTTTGGACTGTGGGGGAAACTGGAGCACCCGGAGGAAACCCACGTAGACACTGGGAGAACATGCAAACTCCACACAGAAAGGCCCCCATCGGCCGCTGGGCTCAAACCCAGGACCTTCTTGCTGTGAGGCGACAGTGCTAACCACTACACCACCATGCCACCCAAAGACATGTTTAATTAAATTAAATTTTCTTTGACTTAATGCTTTGGAAATTTTGTTTCTATATTTACCATGCAGCCCACTACCACATAAGCCAACCACTGGTGACATTCTTTCATGAAACATGCTGTTATCTGTAGCAATGGGACAGACCTCACCCTTACTCTTAGCTTCAGAATTCCTTACTAAAGTTACTCTCATCAATTTCATGAATTGGCTTTAAAGAGAAACTCTTACTTAGGAGCTTTTATTATTTACTATAATTTGCTATAATGTTTCACTATAATTTTGTACCTTTTGCCATTGGTTCTATTACATGAACAAAGCCCTATGGATATTTTTTTTCCTGCCAAGTTGTTTCGATATTCCACTGGAAGCTTTTTGTTCAGAACCTGAGGATGAAGAGTCATGGAAAGGCCATTGATAATGACATGTCTGTTTTAAAGCATACTTAATGAGCACTCACTCTGAGGGAAACGTGGAGGGTTGTCATTAACGTCCGTGATCACTATGGTCACCGTGGTGGAGCCAGAGAGACCACCCATTTGGCCTGCCATGTCTGTTGCCTTGACAACTAGCTCATAACGGTCCTGCGTCTCCCTATCAAGATCAGCTACAGCCGTCCGAATCACTCCTGTGAAGAGAGAAAAGGAAAGTGGAAAGGTCATTTTAGCCAGCTGCAGACACGGTGATGGTGGGGATCTTTAGCCTCAAAGAGAGGTTTATTAGAGCCAAAAAAAGAAGTGCAGCAGAGTTGGCTACAAATCCAAAGCTGAAATATTGTAAAATGTGTATGCATTAAGTCCAGGAATAAATAAAACATGGGACTGACAGTAGAGAGAAAATGTATCACTCTTCTGCCAGAGGTAACATTCTGTTATTCTTTCCAACATATGCTCAACTTCAGTTCAGGCACAATTGAACGTATTATGAAAGCACTGCTAAGACTTGTCCTGTACACTTGGGCCAGTACTGCTTAACAACTTAGAAACAGTATATGTGTCTTATTTACACAAGCAAACAAACAAATAAATGAAAGATAATTTTTTTTACATAAAGGTTTTCTTAACAAACATTATTTTTGGAATTGGTTAAGTATCCATAAATATTGAAAACTAAGTATGAAATGGGAGACAGAATCAGTGCACCTGATATTTGAACTAAACACTATAAGGGTCTTATCACATAGTTTGCCCAGGAATGCACAAGAGTATGCATTCAGTCAGCTTTGTGCCCCAAGAAATGTGAAGACCAGCATTGTGTGCCACAGATTGATTAATTGTATTTGCAAGGCATCCACCATCCTTACCACACAATGCCACTCTTGTGTAAGAACACACACACGTGATATGTAATATTAAAGTGAGTTCATGTTTTCCTGTAAACTGACAAAATGATTAATGTTTGCCAAGTACATGTTCATTTTTTAAATTTTATTTCTATCTATCTATCTATCTATCTATCTATCTATCTATCTATCTATCTATCTATCTATCTATCTATCTATCTATCTATCTATTTGCTTTCTTACTTACTTGGCCTGTCTTTTCTTTGTAGATAAAATCATACTGGTAGGGTTTGACTGGAAACACCACAGATATAATGTTTGAGAAGTGTGCAAAATTTGAAATGATGATAAAACAAGTATTTTGGCAAAACTGACATGTACTGAATGATAATCAAAAACTAATATTTGCCTCTGCTCTTTACTGTAGTGAAAATAAAGAAAACTCTGCTTATTTTACTTATAAACAAGTGATATGGCGACAGGTAAATGAGGTCTACAGTGGTGCTTGAAAGTTTGTGAACCCTTTAGAACTTTCTGTATTTCTGCATAAATATGACCTAAAACATCATCAGATTTTCACACAAGTCCGAAAAGTAGATAAAGAGAACCCAGTTAAACAAATGAGACAAAAATATTATACTTGGTCATTTATTTATTGAGGCAAATGATCCAATATTACATATCTCATCTCATTATCTCAAGCCACTTTATCCTGTTCTACAGGGTCACAGGCAAACTGGAGCCTATCCCAGGTGACTACGGGCGAAAGGCAGGGTACACCCTGGACAAGTCGCCAGGTCATCACAGGGCTGACACATAGACACAGACAACCATTCACACTCACATTCACACCTACGGTCAATTTAGAGTCACCAGTTAACCTAACCTGCATGTCTTTGGACTGTGGGGGAAACCGGAGCACCTGGAGGAAACCCACACAGACACGGGGAGAACAGGCAAACTCTGCACAGAAAGGCCCTCGTCGGCCACGGGGCTCGAATCCGGACCTTCTTGCTGTGAGGCGACAGCGCTAACTACTACACCATTGTGCCACCCCATATTACATATCTGTGAGTGGCAAAAGTACGTGAACCTCTAGAAGTAGCAGTTAATTTAAAGGTGAAATTAGAGTCAGGTGTTTTCAATTAATGGGATGACAATCAGGTGTGATTGGGCACCCTGTTTTATTTAAAGAACAGGGATCTATCAAAGTCTGATCCTCACCACACGTTTATGGAAGTGTATCATGGCATGAACAAAGGAGATTTCTGAGGACCTTAGAAAAAGTGTTGTTGATGCTTCTCAGGCTGGAAAAGGTTATAAAACCATCTCTAAAGAATTTGGACTCCACCAATCCACAGTCAGACAGATCGTGTACAAATGGAGGAAATTCAAGACCATTGTTACCCTCCCGGGCGGCACGGTGGTGTAGTGGTTAGCGCTGTCGCCTCACAGCAAGAAGGTCCTGGGTTCGAGCCCCGGGGCCGGCGAGGGCCTTTCTGTGCGGAGTTTGCATGTTCTCCCCGTGTCCGCGTGGGTTTCCTCCGGGTGCTCCGGTTTCCCCCACAGTCCAAAGACATGCAGGTTAGGTTAACTGGTGACTCTAAATTGACCGTAGGTGTGAATGTGAGTGTGAATGGTTGTCTGTGTCTATGTGTCAGCCCTGTGATGACCTGGCAACTTGTCCAGGGTGTACCCCGCCTTTCGCCCATAGTCAGCTGGGATAGGCTCCAGCTTGCCTGCGACCCTGTAGAAGGATAAAGCGGCTAGAGATAATGAGATGAGATGAGATGTTACCCTCCCCAGGAGTGGTCGACCAACAAAGATCACTTCAAGAGCAAGGCGTGTAATAGTCGGCAAGGTCACAAAGGACCCCAGGGTAACTTCTAAGCAACTGAAGGCCTCTCTCACATTGGCTAATGTTAATGTTCATGAGTCCACCATCAGGAGAACACTGAATAACAATGGTGTGCATGGCAAGGTTGCAAGGAAAAAGGCACTGCTCTACAAAAAGAACATTGCTGCTCATCTGCAGTTTGCTAAAGATCATGTGGACAAGCCAGAAGGCTATTGGAAAAATGTTTTGTGGATGGATGCGACCAAAATAGAACTTTTTGGCTTAAATGAGAAGCATTATGTTTGGAGAAAGGAAAACACTGCTTTCCAGCATAAGAACCTTATCCCATCTGTGAAACATAGCGGTGGTAGTATCATGGTTTGGGCCTGTTTTGTTGCATCTGGGCCAGGACAGCTTGCCGTCTTTGATGGAACAATGAATTCTGAATTATACCAGCGAATTCTAAAGGAAAATTTCAGGACATCTGTCCATGAACTGACTCTCAGGAGAAGGTGGATCATGCAGCAAGACAACAACCCTAAGCACACAAGTCATTCTACCAAAGAATGGTTAAAGAAGAATAAAGTTAATGTTTTGGAATGGCCGGGTCAAAGTTCTGACCTTAATCCAATCGAAATGTTGTGGAAGGACCTGAAGTGAGCAGTTCATGTGAGGAAACCCACCAACATACCAAAGTTGAAGCTGTTCTGTACAGAGGAATGGGCTAAAATTCCTCCAAGCCGGTGTGCAGGACTGATCAACAGTTACCGGAAATGTTTAGTTGCAGTTATTGCTGCACAAGGGGGTCACGGATACTGAAAGCAAATTTTCACATACTTTTGCCACTCACAGATATGTAATATTGGATAATTTTCCTCAATAAATAAATGACCAAGTATAATATTTTTGTCTCATTTGTTTAACTGGTTTCTCTTTATCTACTTTTAGGACTTGTGTGAAAATCTGATGTTTTAGGTCATATTTATGTAGAAATACAGAAAATTCTAAAGGGTTCACAAACTTTCAAGCACCACTGTATAGGTAAAACTATTGCTCTTAAACCTAGAAATCATAATCAGTCAGTCCTCTCTTGTGTGTGTATTTTAGCCAAATTGTGTGTGGTCTTTACATAATTTATTCCTAGAAATCAGCATCTTGCTGTAGATTGTTTGATGAACAATATATCTATATTAACATATCACTATGGAAAGATTCTAATTATGAAAAAGTGTGTTCTACATAGTCATCGCTATGCTTTAGTGTTTTTTTAAGTCCTATTCTCTGTCTCTGATTCCCTGTTTCTGTAGGTACAGCTGAATAAGTGGTGTTACAAAGGAATTATGAAAATATTTGTGTCTAACAGCATATCTTTATTCATAATGCAGTGACAGAGACAACAGCGTCAAGCATCAAGAACATTGGAGAAGGCAGAAATCACTTCCTCTGCTCTGTGATATTAAATCAGACAAAGCCATAATAAAACATAGCATTTTAAGATACTGTACAGCTCTTGCAATGATACATATTATGTTACAAATTTGTTTTCACTTGGTTTCCAATTTGTCACATATTTCAACTGAATCCCACGCAACATTTTTTTTTCTTTAATTTTACTCCTTCTTGCCAACAGGGGGAATGAGAATGACCTGAATACCTTCTTGTGCTTATGTGCACACATGCAGAGACATTCCAACAAAGTCAATAAATATTGCTATCATACAATCTTCTTCTTCTTCTTCTTTTAATTGATACACATCTGACCATATCTGCATAGCAGATTGTGATGATGGTTGTCGCAACAGGTATCTTGTCTTACAAAGTTGCCAGAAGAATCCTATCTCTGACCTTGTCTCCTGCTGTAGTGAGTTAATTTCTTTCTGAGATTACAGCACTGTTTCTGGAGAAAGCTGACGAATTCCATCATTAAGTTGTTTCCCTTGTTAGCATTGCCAGCATTACCTTGACTTACTGTGCTGTTCATGAATGAGTTGGTACTACTGCTCTGTGTTGTTGCTCAGTGACAGCAGTCACCTCAATCTTCTACTGTGATTATTTTTCCTTTGATACCATCTTCTCCACGAAACCACAATCCCTCCCATCTAGCAAACAATCGGGCCTGTACATACATGCCACTAGCATGGTTGAATGGATTTCCCTCATCATACCGCATGTTCTTCCTAGCTTGCTAAATTAGCTGGAGTCCACTACTGCTTACACTGGGGCTGGAGTTCCCTTTGTTTC